>NW_024045098.1:1596689-1803846 GCF_015852505.1 Tachyglossus aculeatus
CTTGGATATCTATTTTATGGATGAGGAATCTGAGACTCAGAGAAGTTAAGTATGCTGCCCAAGGCCACACAGTAGGCAAGTGATAGAGCCAGAATTAGAGCCCAAGTCCTCTAACTCCAAGGGACTGGTCCCTTTCCACTATACTATGCCACTCCTACAAGTCTGTGAGCTTGGAATTCCTTGACAGCAGGGATCATTTGTACTAATACTATTGAACTCTGTAAGTGCTCAGTACGTATAAATGATTGATTTACTCCTACAGGAATAAATGCTGATTCCTTTGTCTTCACTATCAAGGCCTGTAAATTGAAGTCTTCCCTCCTCCTGTGCAGGGATTCGAGATCAAACCCCAGAAATGTCCAACATCTCCACGGTGAGGGAATTCCTCCTGCTGGGTTTACTCGGAGTTCCGGGAGCTACAGCTGGCCCACGCCATGCTGTTCTACCTGTTCTACCTGGGGACCCTGACAGGGAATCTTCTCATCGTTTGCCATCACTGCTCTCGACCAGCACCTCCACACCCCCTGTGTACTTCATCCACAGGAACCCGTCCCTCATCGACCTCCATCTCCGTCATCATCCCCAAGTCTGTCACCATCTACTTGACTGTCGATCCACCTTCTTCTTGAGTTGTGCCACTCAGCTCTTCCTGGTGGTCGGTCCTGTTTCCTGCCTGGGAGTTTGTCGTCCTCACGGTGATGTCCGACGACCGCTATACAGTTATCTGCCTCCCCCTGCTCTACGAGGTCCTCATGAAACCAGGAGCTTATGGGAAGATGGCGGACGCCTCCTGGCTCATTGGAGAGCTGTTCTGGGTCGTGCCTTGAGCTTCGACCTTCTCCTTGTCCTTCTGCGCATCCAACGTTGTCCAGCATTTCTTCTGTGACGTCCCCTCATTCATTCATTCAGTCTTATTTATTGAGTGCTTGCTGTGTGCAGAGCACTCTACGAAGTGCTTGGGAAGTACAAATCGGCAGCATATAGAGACGGTCCCTACCCCAACAACGGGCTCACAGTTTAGAAAGGGGAGACAGACAACATAACAAAAGAAGTAGACAGGTTTAAATGCCATTGGAATGTATAGAATTATAGCTATATACACATCATTAATAAAATAGAGGATTAAATATGTACAAATATACACAAGTGCTGTGTGGATGGGAGGAGGGGAGGGCAGAGGGAGGGAGGAGATGGTGAGTGAGGAGGAGGAGAGGAAATGGGGGGCTCAGTCTGGGAAGGCTTCATGGAGGAGGTGAGCTCTCAGTAGGGCTTTGAAGGGAGGAAGAGAGCTAGTTTGAGCTAGTTTGACTAGTTTGAGCTAGTCCCCTCCCGCTTCTGTCAACCTGAATTTTGGGCTAACAATAGGTGCCATAGGCTCCATTCTCATCGTCATCTCCTACGTGCTCATCTTCAGGGCCGTGCTGAGGATGCCGGCCGCCGAGGGATGGGCCAAAGCCTTTTGCACCTGCCTGCCCCATCTCGTCATCGTCACCGTCTTCCTCTCCACAGGCGTGTTTGGCTATCTCAAGCCGCCCTCACACAATTCCTCGGTGTTCGACCTGCTGATGCCCTTGTTCTCCGCCGTCATGCCCCCGGCTCTGAACCCTCTCATCTACAGCTTGAGGAACCGGGACATCAAAACTGCTTTGTGGAAGGTCTTAAAGTGGGGATTCCCCCAGAGTCCTCTACAGGTCGAAATGTGCGTTTCCTTGTGCTGATATTCAATCCATCAGTCAATTAATCATATTTATTACAGGAGCTAAGTGTGCTGTCTGGGTTGTAGTAGGATAGAAGTGAGGTAAGGGGCAAGGGGGCAAGTTATGGAGTGATTTAAAGCCAGTGTTTATGGGAGTTTTCGTTTGATGTGGAGGTGCATGGGTAACCACTGCATGTTCTCGAGGAGTGGAGAAACATGGACTGAATGTTTTTATAGAATGATATGGGCAGCAGAGTGAAGTATGGACTGGAGCAGGGAGAAACAGGAGGCATTAGGGTTCAGCAAGGAGGCTTTTAAAATAATCAAGGTGGGATAGAATAAGGGATTGAATTAACGTGGTAGCAGTTTGGATGGAGAGGAAAGGGCGATTTTAGCGATGTTGTGAAGGTGGAACCGACAGGATTTAGTGATGGATTGAATTTGTGGGTTGAATGAGAGAGGAGTAGAGGATAATGCCAAGGTTATGAGCTTGTGAGGCAGGAAGAATGGTGGGTCATCAAGGGGAGGATGGATTTTGGAGGGCAAGAGAAAGAAAAGATTTGGTTGGTAGGCATGTTTCCTGCCCACAAGGAGCTTACAGTCCAGAGAGGATTGAACTTGCCACTGGGAGCCATGACACTTGGGTTCTAATGCCACTGACCAGCTATGTGATCTTGGGTGACCAACTTCACCTCTCTTGGTCTCTCTGAAACAGTAGGCTTTGATACATGCTGTCACTTTCTCTTATATTCTGAGCCTCTTACGGCCAGGGACTTTATCTGAGACGATCGTTCTGTTTCTACTCAGCACTTGCTAGTCTTTAGCATGTAAATTGTTAATAAAAACTTATAATGGTAATGCTGATAAATATGGTTATGATAATTAATTATGATTATGATCAGGTGCCCATGAGTTTATACTTCCTGGGTTAGATCCATCTACCCCCTGCAGAGTCTAGCAACAGTATATTTAGTGGGATCTTGTGATTGCTTTCTAGGGTACCTGCCAGGTAGGTTAATGATACTAATAGTAAATCGGGTTGGACACAGTCCCTTGTCCCACGTGGGTCTCACAGTCTCAATCCCCATTTTACAGATGAGGTAAGTGAGGACCAGAGAAGTGAAGGGACTTGTCCAACGTCACAGAGCAGACTAGTGGCAGAGCTGGGATTAGAATCCAAATGGATGGACCACAATGATTCCCTGCATTACTTTGATTTTTCCTAAATATTGTGGGTAGGAGGGAATCCCCATAGAATCCTGAACTAATACAGAAATATTTCAGCCTCCCAACTATTCCAGGTCTGGGTGATTTTATCCAGTGTGCTGACCAAATATTCAATTAGATGGTCTTCTAGACTGCCAATTGGTTACCGGCAGGGAAAGTGCTGACTGAATTTATTGTATTGTACTCTCCCAAGATTTTAGTAGAGTGCTGTGCACATAGTAAGTGCTCAATAAATACTTTGACAGAGAATGATGATGAATAATTAAAATAATTTAGGAGTCAGTCGATCGTATCTATTGCTTAAGGTGTGAAAAGCACTGTACCAAGCACTTGGGAGAGTATAGTATAACAATATAATAGACACATTTTCTGCCAACAATGAGCTCACAGTCTGGAGTGGGAGACAGGCATTAATATGAATAAATACATTACGGATTTGTACATAAATGAGGTTAAGCTGAGAGGGGTATTAATAAAAGAGAGCAAGCCGGGGTAACGCAGAAGGAAAGGAAAAGAGGACTTAGCCAGGGAAGACCTCTTGGAGGATATGTCCTTCAGTAAAGCTTTGAAGAGGTGGAGAATAAGGCGCACTCTTCTGATAGGTACGACCGTTGGAAGAAGGGGAGTAAAAGATGGATACAGATCCCATCCAACTGCTCAGATCCAACTTCTCTTATCCAACCATTCATTTATCCATTCATTCATCCATCCAGTAGTCCATCATTGCAATTGATTGAGCACCTCTTGTGTGCCAAATGCAGTAGCCAGTTTTTTGGAGACTTCGTGACCTGCCCCACCCAGAAGACTAGCAGCAGATGGAGGTCAGGGCCCCTCAGGCACTCGCGGCCCCAGTGAGAGTGACTTTGGTGGAGTGGGGGTGGAAAGACAGGGAGGGACAAGGAGACGGATGCAAGAGTCGGAACCAATCTGAAGAGATGCTCACAATCGGGACCTATGCTGGGTTCAGTCCAGGGCCGCGTCCTCCGACCGGGCAGGGGGATTACAGGAGGGGGCGTTGTCCAGTACAGTGACCCCAACCATCACAAGCCCCTCCATCGTGATTGGCTTGTATCCACCGCAGTGCTTAGTACAGTGCCTGGCACATAATAGGAGCTTAACAAATACCATTATTATTATTATTATTATTGTTAGCCACTATACAACTGTGGCTACCATGCAGCTGCCTACCGGGTTTTAGCACTGTGGCACAGCCATGGCAATTTGGATTAACTCTACAGTCTGCCCAGGCGCTCTGACAGTGTTCTGCACATTGTAAGTGTTTAATAAAACGATTGAATGAATGACTCTTAGGCCCGTGCTCTTTCCCCTAGAACACACTACCTCACTTCACAAGTCACAGCACTAATAATACGTTCACTCTCAGAAAGGGAAAGTAGAAAGCCGGATAGAAAAACTTCATTCAGAAGAATGCATTGATACTAAGGAATGCAACACAAGGAGAGAATTTTTCCACATCACGTGAGACTGATAGATTTGGAGAGCTTCAGTGGTCCGTGAAGGAAAAAATAATTTTGCTAATTCTGAAAGTTAAATTACTTACCCAAGAGGAGCAGCGTGGACAAGTAGAGCTCAGGCTTGGGAGTCAGAAGGACCTGGGTGATAATACCGGCTTCGCCACTTGTCTACTGTGGGACCTTGGGCAAATCACTTCACTTCTCTGTGGTTTCAGTTCCCTCTTTTGTAAAATGGGGGTGAAGATTGAGCCCTTTCTCGGATATCAACTGGGTCCAAGCTGTTACCTTCTATCGACCCCAGAGCAATGCCTTCTGAGGAGGGACTGTCCATCACACACTGATCTTATCAGACGTCCCTCCGGCCTCTGAGAAAGCCTTTCCTTTCAGCCAGAAATGACAACTGTTCATATGCACCCCTCTGTAGGGTGTCTTAGTGAGGTGAATGATGGCAATATCAACACAAGGAGACAGTTTGTTTCAGAGAAATGGGCGGGAAAATCTCCCCTTTATGACTCTCGAGGTGGCGTCCTTCATGTCCTAGCTCCTCGGGCTGTAGATGAAGGGGTTCAAGGCAGGGGGTACCACTGCGTATAACACAGACACCAGCAGGTTTGGCATCGAGGAGGAGTCAATAGGCGGCTTCAGATGGGCGGTGACAGCTGTCAAAATGACAATGATAACAATGGCGAGGTGAGCCAGGCAGGTGAAAAAGGCTTTGTCCCGGCCATCGGCGGCCAGCATCCTCAGAACGGCCCAGAAGATACGCGTGTACGAGACTACGACGGAGAAGAAGCAGCCGACGCCTAACGCTATCCCGACGGTCACGCTCACGTCGATGGCGACGTGGTCCTCGGAGCAGGTGATCTTCAGCAGGGAGGAGGCATCACAGAAGAACTGCTGAACGATGCTGGACCTGCAGAAGGACAGGGAGAAGGTCGAAGCTGAAAATAGGACCCCAAACAGCCCTCGACTGTGACAGAAGGCAGCGGCCATCTTCTCACAGGCCCTTTGGTCCTTGATGACCTCGTAGTGCAGGGGACGGCAGATGGCGGCGTAGCGGTCATAGGACATCGCCGTGAGGACAAAATACTCCGAAGCGGCAAACAAGATCACCAGTAAGAGCTGAGCCACATAGTCCAAGAAGGGGATGGAGCTGTCATTAGTCAAGGAGATGGTGACGGATTTGGGGTGGGTGACGGATATGAGGCAGAGTTCGATGAGGGACAGGTTCCTAAGGAAGAAGTACATGGGAATGTGGAGGCGCCCGTCGGGGGTAGTGACGACGACGATGAGGAGATTCACCATCGGGACCGCCAGATAGACCAGGAGGAACAGCGCAGCGTGGACCAGCTGCAACTCCCGGACCACCGAGAAACCCAGCAGGAGGAATCCTGTCACCGTGGGGACACTGGGCATTTTTGGAGGGCAGCATTGACTTTCTGCAGTAGATGAGGGAAGAGTGATTCTCTATGGGAAGGAGACAGTTACAGAATTCAAAATTATCTTTGAGTTTCATATCCAGCAGGGATAAGGAAAGATCCAGATTTTCACATTATTTTGGTCGATTTGAAGGGAATTCCTGAGATCGTCTCCCCTCTGCCACCCCATCAGAGTTCGTAGAAACATTCCCTGCCCACATCGAGTTTACATTCTGAAGGGGGATCTTTTTCTATCTTCGTCTTCAACCCTCCCCACTGCCTGAACTTGTTCGCTGCTTCCACAACCCAATACGTTGCGTGTAAACACACACAACACACACACACACGCAAATGAACACAGTTTCTAGCACAGGGAACATGATTGCAGCAGCTCCTGGAAAGTGGGAAATGAATTCTTTCTGTAATATTTATTAAGAGCCTACTGTGTCCAGAGCACTGTACTAATTGTTGGGGAGAGTACAATAGAACAATAAATAGACACATTCCCTGCCCACAACGATCTTACAGTCTAACTGAATAACGGATTTTAATTGGGTTGACTTTGGAGAATGCCTCATCACTGGATTCAGTGAAATCCACCTGTTCTAACTCTCCTTTTCATTATCTGCTTTCTTTAACCAACCCTCCACAAAGAACCTTCTTACCAAGACTCGCTTTCGACACTTCCTCCTCCTACCTGTGGGTCCCACCGTTCCTTTGGCCTGAAAATTCATCCTTTTCAATTCCCCATCCCGAAGATATCCCACCCTCAGAAACCTTCTGGAATTCCACATTCTCAAGATGGATTTAGCTAATTCACTTCTTCCCACCATCTGTCAGTGACCATCTCCATACTTAATTCATCCACAGACCATCAGGATATTGCTTCTGAAGGTACGATTCATTACTCTAGACTGCATGATCCTTGAGAAAACATGTCTACCAGTTCCTTCATATTGTAATCCTCCAAGCATTTAGTACAATGCTCTGCACACAGTAAGCACTCAATAAACGTCTCCGATTGCTTGACTGATAAATGTCTGCTTCCCCGCTAGACGGTGAGCTCCTTGTGGGCAGGGAACATGTCTACCAATTCTTTACTAGAGTAGTTTCCTCAACACTCAGTTTAGTGTTCTGCACCCATTAAGCACTCAAAATATGGTTATGATTATCAAGCACAAACAATCATAATAATGATAATATTTGTTAAGTGCTTATGATCTGCCAAGCACTGTTCTGTCCACTGGAGGAGTTAGAAGGTAATAACGTTGTCCCACCTGGGGCTCACAGTCTTAATCCCCATTTGGTAGATGAGGTAACAGAGGCACAGAAAAGTTAAGTAACTTGCCAGAAATCACACAGCTGACAAGTGGCGGAGCTGGGATTAGAACCGACGACCTCTGACTCCCATGCCCCTGCTCTTTCCACTAAGCCAGGCTGCTTCTCAGCCACATATCCAGTGTTCAATTCATTTCTCCTCCCAGTTATAAATGACATTTTGGCGAGCCTGTTAGAATGGGAAGTCTTTGAGGGCAGGGGTCATGCCTTTGACTTTTCTATTTTGCTATTACTGAAGGTTTCATTACCTGCCAGGCATTGTACTAGACTTTGGGACGAAAACAAGAAAATTGGGTGGGTCACAATCCCCGTCCCACACAGGGCTCACAGTCTCAGTCCCCATCTTGTTACATGTGGTAACGGAGGCACAGAGAAGCGAAGTGACCTACCCCAAATCACCCAGAAGAGAAGCAGCCTGTTCCAGTAGAAAGAGCATGGGCCTAGGCTCTAATTACAGCTCTGCCAATTGCTTGCTGTGTGACCTTGGGCAAGTCACTTATCTTCTCTATGCCTCAGTTCTCCTGTTCTCCCTCCTGCTTAGACTATAAGCTCCAAGAGCTACAGGGATTGTGTCCAACCTGATTAACTTGTCCAGTGCTTGACAATGGACAGTATTTGACATATAGTAAGCGCATAACAAATACCAGTAAAAAATAAAATAGAGGTGGAGCCGTGATTAGATCCCAAGCCCTCTGACTCCCAGCCCACGCTCTATCTGCTAGGCCACACTGCTTCTCTCTTGCATCCGTCCAAGATTTGGGCGGGGAGATATCCTGTGAGGAGGAATTGGTGATGAAGCATCTGGCTGGTGTAGTCTCAGTCATATCATCTTGTCGCTGCCCAGAGGGTTGAATTCACCAGAGCACGGGGCTGACACCATGCCATAACCTCCTAGCCCGGCAGCCATGGCAGCCGGGGTTTGGGCGGTGGATCGAGGGGGCAAGGGGACTACCGTAGGGACAATTGTTTTCTCTCTGCTTCTGTATGCAGCCCTAGTTCCAACTCCACCCTAGGCCCTGTGTATGAAGGTCTTCCCATAGTGACCCTCACACTTAGCGATTAGCCTGATGGTCCCTCCCTGTCCCTCCCGACTCTCAGTCACTTTCACCAGGACAGCGTGGGGCTGGGGGACCCCGAACCCATTCTGGGTTGGGCTGTACCCCCCTCTCTCCTCGGACGCCTGGATGCAGCAGCCACAGAGGGACAACGAGGAGCAGTCAGCCCCTCTCCGCTCTCCCGCGGACACTGAGATGCGCTTTCCAGACAGGGCCCCCGTCTCTTTAGATAAAACTACCGCCGCTCCCAGGGGGCCCCAGATGACTGGAGCACGGAGACCCGTTCCCACAGTCTTTGAGTCCCCACAGAGACGAGAATTCAGTGATGGCACTTGTCGGCAGGATTCCCATGGCAACAGCATCCTAACAATTCCCGCTGTTAGTGACCATCTGGGTAAACGGGTTGGCGCTTCAACTTCTTTTTTTCTTCAATAGTACTTGTTAAGCGCTTACTATGTGTCAGGCACCGTAAAAAGTGCTGGGGTTCGATATAAGCGAATCACGTTGGACTTAGTCCCTGTCCCATATGAGGCTTACAGACTCAATCCCCATTTTACAGATGAGAGAACTGAGGCCCAGAGTATGAAGAGACTTGCCCAAAGTCACACAGCAGAAAGGTAGCAAAGCCGGTATTAGAACCCAGGTCATTCTTACTCCCAGGTTCATGCTATATCGACTAGGCCATGCTGTTTCTCTGAGTTTCATCTTGTTCATGACCTCAAACAATCGGTCTCTTTGCGGGCTCTTCCTTCCCCTCCCATCCCCTTACTGTAGGGGTTCCTCAAGGGTCAGGTCTTGGTCCCCTTCTGTTCTCTATCTACAGTCACTCCCTTGGTTAACTCATTCGATCCCACGGTTTCAACTATCATCTCTACGCTGATGACACCCAAATCTACATCTCCGCCCCTGCTCTCTCTCCCTCCCTGCAGGCTTGTATCTCTTCCTGCCTTCAGGACATCCCCATCTGGATATCTGCCGCCATCAAAAACTCAATATGCCCAAATCTTAGCACTTTATCTTCGCTCCCAAACCCTGTCGTCTCCCTGACTTTCCCGTCACTGTAGATGGCACTACCAACCTTCCCTTCTCATAAGCTCACAACCCTGGTGTCATCCTCGACTCTGCTCTCACATCCACCCCACATATCCAATGCATCACCTAAACCTTCCAGTCTCACCTCCAAAACATCGTCAAGATCCGCCATTTCCTCTACATTCAAACCGTTGATTTCTTCATCTCATCAAGATCTTTGTCCTTTGCAGGGAGTCATCATCACCTCCAATGACCAACATCTCCACGGTGACGGAATTCCTCCTGCTCGGATTCTCGGAGGTCTGGGAGCTGCAGCTGTTCCATGTTGTGTTGTTCCGCCTGGTCTACTTGGCGGCCCTGGCGGGGAATCTCATCGTCGTCGTCGTCACCGCCCTCTACCGGCGTCTCCACACCCCCACGTACTTCTTCCTCAGGCACCTGTCCGTCCTCGACCTCTGCCTCATCTCCGTCACAGTCCCCAACTCAATCCACAACTCCCTGACCGACAAGAGATCCATCTTCCTAGTAGGCTGTGCTGTTCAGGTCTTCTCCGTCATCTGTATTGCCAGCTCAGACCTGTTCATCCTCACGGCCATGTCGCACGACCGCTATGTGGCCATCTGCCTCCCCCAAGCTACGAGGTCATCATGGCTCGAGGGGCCTGTGGGAAGATGGCAGCCGTCTCGTGGCTCAGTAGGGGCCTGCCTGGAGCCTTGTTTTCAGTTTTGACTTTCTCCCTGTCCTTCCGTGGGTCCAACATCGTCCAGCAGCTTTTTGTGACGTCCCCTCCATACTGAAGATCACCTTCTACGAGGACGACGTCGCCGTTGACGTAAGCGTCGCCACCGGGATAGCGTTAGGCGTCGTTGGCTTCATTCTCATCATCGTTTCGTACATGCGCATCTTCGGGGCCGTGCTGAGGATGTCAGCCCCCGGGAGCCGGGCCAAAGCCTTCTCTACCTACCAGCCCCACCTCGCCACCATCACTGCTTTCCTTTCTGAGGGTGTATTTGTCTACATCAAGCCGTCCTAAGACTCCTCCCTGATCATGGGCCTGCTGGTGTCCGTGTTCTACACAGTGGTGCTCCCCGTCCTGAATCCCGATATCTACAGCCTGTGGAACAGGGACATGAAGACTGCCATGGACAGAATCCTAAAAGGGTCACTCACCCAGCCTCCACTCTGGAACAAAATATCTCCTTCCTTCTGCAAATAATCCCACACCACCACTTAACTAAGGAATTGCCCCTGGACCTAGCCAGATACTTAGTTGTTTTGCAGGGTTCACAGAAAACGCTGGACATTGATGAATTGTCAAAGTCTGGGAGGGAGGCCAGTTTTGGGGAAGCCTCAATGACCAAAATGACATCTTCCTCAATGACTAAAGGAAGATAAGTCACTGTAGACTGTAGGCTCATTGTGCGCAGGGAATGTGTTTAACAACTCCGTTAAACTGAACTCTCCAAAGTGCTTAGTACATTAAATCCAGTTTTGGGGCGGTTCTAATCCCTTCTCTGCCACATGTCTTCTGTGTGACCTCGGGCTATCCACTTAACTTCTCCGTGCCTCAGTTACCTCATTTGTAAAATGGGGATTAAGACTGTGAATCTCACGTGGGAAAACCCGGTTACCTTTTCTCTACCCCAGCTCATAGACCACTACTTGGCATATAGCAAGTGCTTAACAAATATGATAAATTAAAAAAAAAACTTTTATCATGGCCTACAGGAATGGGAATCGCTCTACACTGTAAGATTATTGTGGGCAGGGAATGCATCTACCAACTCTGTTATATTGAACTTTTTCAAGTACTTAATGATAGCATTTATTAAGCGCTTACTATGTGCAAAGCACTGTTCTAAGCGCTGGGGAGGTTACAAGGTGATCAGGTTGTCCCACTGGGGGCTCACAGTCTTCATGCCCATTTTACAGACGAGGGAACTGAGGCGCAGAGAAGTGAAGTGATTTGCCCAAAGTCACACAGCTGACAGTTGGCGGAGGTGGGATTTGAACCCATGACCTCTGACTCCAAAGCCCGGGCTCTTTCCACTGAGCCACGCTGCTTCTCACGCTGCTTCTTACTTAGCACGGTGCTGGGCCCAGAGTAAGTGCTCAATAAATATCATTGATTGAGACTTGATTTCTGATGCCTGCTCTGCTAATGGCTTGCTTTGTGACCTAGTAGCAGTGAATAGCATCCCTACGTTCTCTCTACCTCTTACACTCTGAGCCCCTGTGGGATAGGAATTGTTTCTCAATTGATTTTTCCATCTATATCTACTCCCTTGATGACCTCATTTGCTCTCACGGCTTAAACTATCATCTCTACTCTGATGACAACCAAATCTGCATCTCCTTCCATGTTCCCTCTCCCTCCCTCCAGGCTCGTATCTCCTCCTGCCTTCCAGACATCTCCATTTGGATTTCTGCCCACCACCTGAAACTCAAAATGTCTAAGAATGAGCTCCCAAACCCTGCCCTCTTTCTGATTTTCCCGTCACTGTGGACGGCACTACCTTCCTTCCCGTCTCACAAGCCCGAAACCTTGGTGTCATCTTTGACTCCGCTCTCTCATTTACCCTACACATCCAATCCGTCACCAAAACCTGCCGGTCTCACCTCCACAACATCGCCAAGATCGACCATTTCCTCTCCATCCATACAGATACATTGTTGGTGCAATCTCTTATCCCATCCCGATTTGCTTACCGCAACAGCTTCCTTTCTGATGTCCCATCATCCTGTCTCTCCATGCTTCATTCTATACTTCATTCTGCTGCTCGGAATATCTTTCTAAAGAAAGGCTATGGGCATGTCACTCCCCTCCTCAAAAATCACCAGTGGTTGCCTATCAACCTTCACATGAAGCAAAAACTCCTCACTATTGGCTTCAAAGCTCTCCATCACCTTGCCCCCTCCTACCTCACCTCCCTTCTCTTCTTCCACATCCCAGCCCACACACTCTGCTCCTCTGCTGCTAATCTCCTCACTGTGCCTCGTTCTCACCTGCCCCACCCTCGAACCCTGGCCCACTTCCTACTCTGGCCTGGAATGGCCTCCCTCCAAACATCCACCAAACTAGCTCTCTGCCTCCCTTCCAAGCCCTACTTAGAGCTCATCTCCTCCAGGAGGCCTTCTCATACTGAGCCCCCCCATCCTCTCCTCCTCCTCCCCTCCCCATTGCCCCCACTCCTTCTCTCTGTCCTACCCTCTTCCCCCTTCCCCTCCCCACAGCACTTGTGTATATTCGTACATATTTATTATTCTATTTTATTAATGATGTGTATATATCTATAATTCTATTTATTTTGATGGTATTGCCACCTGTCTATTTGTTCTGTTTTGCTGTCTGTCTCCCCCTTCTAGACTCTGAGCCCGTTGTTGGGTAGGGACTGTCTCTATATTTTGTGGAATTGTACTTTCCGAGCGCTTAGTGGAGTGCTCTGCACACAGTAAGCGCTCAATAAATATGACTGAATTAATTATTTATTTTTTTTTGTTTCTACTCCAGCAAGTGGAACGATTTAGGCACACAACCTCTTAATACATACAATAATGTTATCATTATTAGGAATGATTATGAATATACAATGATATGCTCTTTAGCATGACTCTGGGGTGGGAATGAAAGTTGGAAAATGGGAGCGTGTATGGGGGAAGGGATGAAAGGTTGACTGCAGCTCCATCTGCCTTGTCAAATCTATTCTCTCTCATCAATCCACCTTTACTTCCATCCATCCATCCTTCCAGATATACATCTTTCCATTCATCCATCCATCCATCCAACCAGAGCACGGCCTGGGGAGTCAGAGGTCGAGGATTCTAATCTCCATTCCTCTACGTGCCAGGCATGTGACCTTGGTCAAGCAACTTCAATTCTCTGTGCCTCAGTTACCTCATCTGTAAAATGAGAATTGGGACTTTTAGCCCCTTGTGGGACAGAGACTGTGTTCACCCTGAGTACCTTTCATCTACTACAGCAATTAGAACAGTGCTTGACACGTAGTAAGAGCTTAACAAAGACCATAATTATTATTCTCATTTTTATCAATGGTATTTTTTTTTACCACATCCTGGGAGCAAAGCATTGCAGTGAGCTCTCAGGAGAGTTTAAAAAAGATATAATTGCATTGTTCCTGCTCTCCAGGAGTTTATGATCTAATGGGGGAGAAAGACACAGAATAAATTTCATAGAGGAGGGAGAGAAGGGAAAGATGGGAAAGTGGGCGAACGTTTAATTCAAGAGCACAGTTTACATAGTCAGTATGAACAGAGCTTCAACGGATTTGCAATCAGGACAGGTCAGAAGAAGCAGCTGTGCCTAGTTGGTAGAGCGCGGGCCTGGGATTCAAATGAACATAGGTTCTGATCTCAGTTCCACCACGTCTGCTGTGTGACCTGGGGCAGGGTCACTTAAGTTCTTCGTGCCTCAGTTCACTCATCTGTAAATTGGGGATTGAGAAGTGAGCCCCACGGGGGACATGGACTCTGTTTAATCTGATTAGCTTGTAGGTACTCCAACACTCTGTATAGTGCCTGATATATAGTAAGCGCTTCACAAAGGCTGTAAGAAAAATTCACAGTTGGCTGACTGACAGATTGAGTGTCTCAGGTGTGAAATAGACAAAGGTGAAACCATTCACAGTGGGTCAAGACTGTCTGTGTAAACAGGAACCTTTGGGAAGCTGGGATGCAGATGCAGCTGTTTCCACGGGAACCCCGAAGGTTGGCACCATCGCTGATGCTGTAGGAACCGCACTCTTGTCTCCCAGGAGCCTCAGGAACCACGTGGCCAGAGGGTGCTTGGCTTATTCAGAGCACGAGGTTCCTTGACAGGGTTCTGAGTCATCGTTCAGGGATCCCCCTCGAAGCAGCTTCTGCTTTATCTATAGGGACGAGGGCCCATCTGGAGAGCTTCTCAGGGTCTGAGGGAGAGTGGAGAGGGATCGAGGGCTTCTGTTTATTCCTTCCTGGATGAATGAACCCATGAGTCTGAGGGGAAAGAGAGGACAAGACCAGCCCTAAAGAGGTCAGCGACCCCCAACCCCACACTGCCGCGGTGAGAGTAACTGGGGGTGAGTGGGATGGAGGGGCGGGGAGGACGAGGATGGGGATGCAAGATATTGAGCCAGTCTGGAGCCTGAGTTAGGGTTCGGACCAGGGCCGCGGCCTCCAACGGGGCAGGGCTGCTAGCAGGAGGGGATGTGTTTTCCAGTTCAGTAACCCGCAACCGTCACACACCTCTCCTCCTTCCTCCTCAAACCTCGCTACCATGCTACGTAGATACCACTCGCCAGGCTACGGTGATCCAGCACAGCGTCAGCACTGTGGACAGCGACTTTGGCCTTCAGTGGATCCCAGAATCCCTTGCAGAGGGTGAATGACAGGCAAGGCTGAGAGACAGCCACTGGCACTATCAGCAATTCCTCCCCATAAGAGTTCTTTCCAAATGTTGGTAGATGACAAATAGTGGAAAAAGTTGGAATCCCTGCCCTCATGGGCTTTCCAACGTACTGGGCTAGGTTGTCACAGTTTAATTTACTATCAATCAATTAATTTTGAATTATATTGATTGAGAACTTATTGTGTGTACTAAGTATTTGGAGAGTGATAAAAATAATAGTAGTACTTGTTAAGCTCTTACTGTGTCCCCATCACTGTCCTAAGTACTGGAATAGATGCAAGTTAAGCAGGTTGTATACAGTCCTTGTTCCACATGAGGCTCAGAGTCTTAACCCCCATCTTACAGGTGAGGTAACTGAGGCTCAGAGAAGTTAATTGACTTCCTCATGGTCACACAGCAGACATGTGGCAGAACCAGAATTGGAACTCAGGTCCTTCTGACGCCTTCTGATTCCCACGCTCATGCTCTATCAACTTTATAGCACGATATCAGACCCATTCCCCTCCCCTTCTAGAAGAAAAAATGGAATAAAAAGATGAATATGCAATTATTTGGTGCCTTTTACAAATGAGGAAACTGAGGCCCAGAGAAGTGAAGCAACTTGCCCATAGTCCCACAGCAGCTAAGGGACAGAGGCAGGATTAGAACTCAAGTCCTCTGACTCCCACTTATTTATGCTCGGGAGAGTATGAGAGAAGCAAAGTGGCTCAGTGGAAAGAGCACGGGCTTTGGAGTCAGTGTTCATGGGTTGAAGTCCCAGCTCCTCCAATTGTCAGCTATGTGACTTTGGGCAAGTCATTTAACTTCTCTGTGACTCAGTTACCTCATCTGTAAAATGGGGATTGACTGTAAGCCCCCCATGGGACAACCTGATCACCTTGTAACCTCCCTAGCGCTTAGAACAGTGCTTTGCACATAGTAAGCGCATGTCTTATTCTTATTATTATTGTTATTATTATTAACAGAGCTGGTAGATGAGTATGGTGCCCTCAGGGAGCTAACAGTCGAGAAGGGAACTCCTGAGACCATGCTTTATTCCACTAAATGAGGATGGAAATGAGGTGATTCTCACTTGAGTTAGGTGAAGTGGGTTTAGAGGGCTGGGAAATGAATCGGGGTAGGTGGTTGGAAGAGGGGGGATTTTAACAGTGCTCAGAATTCGGAAAGAACTGTGATCTCTCTGATTTTGAGTCGATAAGAGAGGGAGTTCCAGACCAGGATGGAAATGAGAGAGTCGATCATGAGTAACAACTAGAAAGTTGCTTTGAAAACTGAGAAGGCGAGTTGAATGATGGAAAGGGGCTGAAGGGCAGTCATAGGGAAGAAAGCCTTCAAGCCGTTTGTGAGTTTTTGTTGTTTGTGAAAAGACACAATTTGTCATGAGAGGAAGTTGAGGAGAGGAGAAATATAGGCTGAGCGATGCCTTAGGAATGGGCTAGATGAATGATGAGGTATGCTTGTGTTTGTGTGTGTACAAGTGTGAATGCAGATATGCGAGCAAATTGAATCAGTTTGGAGTATGTGGGTTTTTGTTGTTGTTTGTTTGTTTTAAGGTATCATTAAGCGCTTATTATGTGCCAAATACTGTACTAAGAACTGGTATGGATACAAGCTAATCAGGTTGGACGTAGTCCATGACCCATAGAGTGCTCACAATTGTAATTCCTATTTTTAGGTGAGGTAATTGAAGTACAGAGAAGGCATATGACTGGCCCCAAGGCACACAGCAGGAAAGGAGAGGAGACAGCACTAAACTCCAGGTCCTTCTGTCTACAAGACCCATTCTTTCTCCACCAAATGGACGAATTTATTTGAAAAGGCACTTCTTGTTTGACTCTAAAACCACCGAAAAAGTTTCACAACAGTCATGTACATATTCACTAATTCATTCAATCGTATTCATTGAGCGCTTACTGTGTGCAGAGAACTGTACTAAGTGCTTGGGAAGTACAAGTCGGCAACATATAGAGACGGTCCCTACCCAACAAGAGGCTCATCGTCTATAAGGGGGAGAAAGACAACAAAACAAAACATGTAGACAGGTGTCAAAATCGTCAGAACAAATAGAATTATAGATACATGCACATCATTAACAAGATAAATAAAATAGTAAATATGTACAATAATGATAAAAATAATAATAATCATGGCATTTATTAAGCGCTTACTATGGGCAAACCACTGTTCTAAGGGGTAGGGAGGTTACAAGGGGATCAGGTTGTCCCACGTAGGGCTCACAATCTTAATCTCCATTTCACAGATGAGATACTTGAAGCACAGAGAAGTTAAGTGACTTGCCCAAAGTCACACAGCTGACAATTGGCGGAGCCAGGGTTTGAACCCATGGCCTCTGACTCCAAAGCCCGTGCTCTTTCCTCAGAGCCACGCTGCTTCTCTGTACAAGTAAAATAAATAGAGTAATACATCTGTACAAATATATACAAGTGCTGTGGGGAGGGGAAGGAGGTAGGGCGGGGGCATGGGGAGGAGGAGAGGAAAAAGGGGGCTCATCCTGAGTAAGCATCCTGGAAGAGGTGAGCTCTCAGTAGGGCTTTGAAGGGAGGAAGAGAGCTAACTTGGCGGATGTGTGAAGGGAGGGCATTCTAGGCCAGGGGAAGGACGTGGGCCGGGGGTCGACGGCGGCACAGGTGAGAACGAGGCATAGTGAGGAGGTTAGTGGCAGAGGAGCCGAGAGTGCGGGCTGGGCTGTAGAAGGAGAGAAGGGAGTTGAAGTAGGAGGGGGAGAGGTGATGGAGAGCCTTGAAGCCGAGAGTGAGGAGTTTTTGCTTGATTCATGGGTTGACAGGTAACCACTGGAGATTTTTGAGGAGGCGAGAGGCATGCCCAGAGCATTTCTGTACAAAGACAATCCGAGCAGCAGAGTGAAGTATAGACTGAAGCGGGGAGAAACAGGAGGATGGAAGATCAGAGAGGAGGCTGATGCCGTAATCCAGTCGGGATAAAATGAGATATTGAACCAGCAAGGTAGCAGTTTGGATGGAGAGGAAAGGTCAGATCTTGGTGATGTTGTGGAGGTGAGACTGGCAGGTTTTGGTGACGGATTGGATGTGTGGGGTGAATGGTAGAGCGGAGTCGAAAATGAAACCAAGGTCTCGGGTTTGTGAGATGGGAAGGATGGTAGTAACGTCTACAGTGACGGGAAAGTCAGGAAGAGGACAGGGTTTGGGAGGGATGATAAGACGTTCAGTCTTGGAACTGTTGAGTTTCAGATGACGGGCAGACATCCGGATGGAGATGTTTTGAAGGCAGGAGGTGATACGAGCCTCGAGGGAGGGAGAGAAAGCAGGGACGGAGATGTACATTTGGGTGTCATCAGGGTAGAGATGATAGTTGAAGCCATGGAAGCGAATGAGTTCACCAAGGGAGTGAGTGTAGGTAGAGAACAGAAGTGGACCAAGAGCCGACACTTGAGGAACCCCTACAGTAAGGGGATGGGAGAGAGAGGAGGTGACCGCGAAGGAGTCTGAGAATGAACGTCAGGAGAGATAAGAGGGGAACCAAGAGAGGACGGAGTCTGTGAAGTGAAGATTGGATAGCGTGTTGAAGGAAGGCAGTGATCCACAGTGTCGAAGGTAGCTGAGAGGTCGAGGAGGATTAGGATACAGTAGGAGCCATTGGATTTGGCAAGAAGGAGGTTATTGGTGCCCTTTGAGAGGGCAGGTTCCGTGGAGTGCGGGGTACGGAAGCCAGATTAGAGGGGGTCAATGGGGAGAGTTGGCGTTGAGGAATTCGAGGCAGCGAGTGTAGACAACTCGTTCTAGGAGTTTGGATATCTTTGTTTTCTGACCTCTGGTATCTGCTATTCATTTTAGTTTCAGACTCCTCAACCAAAAATAATTCTCTTGATATTTATTAAGTGCTTACTGTGTGCCAAACAATGTATTAATTGCTGGGGAGATTCAGGACAACCTGGTAGAACACAATCCGTGTCACACGTGGTATTCACAGAGTAAGTAGGAGGGAGAACAGGTAACGAATCCTCATTTACTATTGAGAAAACTGAGACGTAGAAAAATTCAGTCACTCTCCCATGGCTATGCAGCCGACAAGGGGTAGAGTTGGGATTAGAACCCAGGTCATCTGATTCCCAGGTCTGGGTTCTTCCCAATTATGCACCCTGCTTCTGCATGCTTTGAAGCTTGGTGCTCCTTATAGAATGGAAGCTCCTTGGGGGCAGTGATGATATTTACTATTACTGTGTCCTCTGTAGGTACTCAACAAATAGACTTGATTGACTTAGTCTTATTCCTTCACCCCCAACATCAATTTCTCTAAATGGAAGTCTTCCCTCTTCGTCTGCAGGGAGTCGACATCATTTCCCAAAAATGTTCAATGTCTCCACGGTGAACTCAAAGACCAATTTGAATTCAATAACTGTCTTCTTTCCATAAGCGAATCACCAGCAAGGTCTTGTCAATTGCTTCACTCACACCATAATTGGACTCTAATTTTGGCTCTTCCCTTATCCATTGCAGAAAGTCAATGCTGCCTTCCCAAAATGTCCAACGTCTCCACGGTGAAGGAATTCCTCCTGATGGGATTCTCATAGATCCAAGAGCTTCAGCTGGTCCATGCCTCGCTGTTCCTCCTGGTCTACCTGGCGGTCCTGAAGGAGAATCTCCTCATCGTCTCGGTCACCGTCCTTGACAGGCGCCTCCACACCCTCATGTACTTCTTCCTCAGGAATCTGTCTGTCCTCGACCCTGCCTCATCATCGTTATCGTCCACAAATCCATCCTCAACTCCTTGACTAACTGCAACTCTATTTCCTTCTTGAGATGTACCGCTCAGGTCTTCCTGGTGGCCCTGTTTTTCGGTTCAGAGTTTTTCATCCTCACGTCCATGTCCTATGACCACTATGCCGCCATATGCCGCCCCCT
Source organism: Tachyglossus aculeatus (assembly GCF_015852505.1). Classification (NCBI taxonomy): domain Eukaryota; kingdom Metazoa; phylum Chordata; class Mammalia; order Monotremata; family Tachyglossidae; genus Tachyglossus; species Tachyglossus aculeatus. The sequence goes on from NW_024045098.1 coordinate 1,616,236, forward strand.
GCGCTATGAGCTCATCATGAACAACACTGCCTTTGGGAAGATGGCGGCAGCCTTCTGGCTCAGCGGGGTGCTGTTTGGCATCTTGTATTTAGCTTCGATTTTCCCCCTGAACGTCTGTGGGTCCAACATCGTCCAGCTGTTCTTCTGTGATGTCCCCTCCCTGCTGAAGATCTCCTGCTCCGAGGACCACGTCGCCATCGATTTGAGCGTCACCTGTGGGGTAGCTTTATGTGTCATCTGCTTCGTCGTTATCATCATCTCATACGTGCACATCTTCTAGGCCGTGTTGAGGATGAAGGCCATTGAGGGCCGGTCCAAAGCCTTCTTCATCTGCCTGCCCCAACTCACCTTCTTCACCGTCTTACGCTCTACGGTCATCATCCCCTACCTCGGGCTCGCGTCAGACTACCCCTAGACCCTGGACCTGCTGATGTCCGTGTTCTACACCGTGGTGCCCCCTGCCCTGAACCCACTCATCGATAGCCTGAGGAACCGGGACATGAACACAGCCCTGGGGAGTATCCTAAAGGAGAGAGTCCTCCTCCCTCCTCTAAGGGACAAAATGTATGTTTCCTTTTGCTGACTATCCCATTCCTCATTCTGACCGTTGGGGTATACATATAAAGAGCTGTCCAAAGAGAAAGTCCAGCGCCTGAGGATTTGTCAATGTCTGGGACAAAGGCTTATAAGCCATGTGTGATTGTAAGCCCAGTGTGGGCAGGGATTGTCTCTGTTTATTGTGAATAGTACTTTCCAAGCACTTAGTACGGTGCTCTGCACACAGTAAGCACTCAAAAAATATGACTGACTGACTGACTGACAAGTGATTGTTTGGGCGGCATCATGGCTTATTGTAATGATCCTATGGCTGGGAGACATGATATTTGAAAGGTCTACACTGTTCTGCCACCGGCCTGCTGTATGACCTTGGTCCAGTCACGTAACCTATTTGGGTCTCTCTGTAAAATAGGGATTCAACGATTGTTCTCTCTTTCTCTTACAATCGGAGGCCCTGTGGGTCAGGAAACGTGTCCGATCTGAGTAGTATGCTTCTACTACAGCACAAGGCAGTCTTTTGCAAGTAAATTCATTATAAATTCAATAATTATCATATTTATACTACTACTGATAATAGTAATTCTATGAATTTTAAGATCACTTTCGGTGGTTATGAAAACATCAGAGGGTGACAAGGAAGAAGAGACGCAATCATGGTAACTGTCCCCGACATTTGACTGCATATTTACTTGTTTTGATGCCTTTCTCCCCGCTTCTATACTGTGAGCTTATTATGGGCAGAGATTGTCTCTATTTGTTGCTGAATTGTACTTTCCAAGAGCTCAGTACAGTGCTCAGCATATACTAAGCGCTCAATAAATACGATTGAATGAATGAATAAAGTTATAATCAGGTTGGATATAGCCCTTTTTCACATGGGGCACATAGCCTTAATAAGGAGGGCATAGGATTTAATACCCATTTTAAAGATACAGAGACTGATGTACCAGAGAAGTGAAGTGATTTGTCCAAGGTCACCCAGCTAACTTGCTAGGGTAGATATAAGATAATCATGTTGGACACAGTCCCTGTCCAACATGGGACTCTCAGTCTTTCGGAGGGGGAAACTGAGGCACTAGGAAATGAAGTTACATGCCCAGGATCACACAGCGGATGAGCGGTGATGTCGGGATTAGAACACAGATTCTCTGACTCCCAGGCCCGGCTCTTTCCATCAGGCCAAGCTGCTTCTAATCTCCAGAGACTAACTGAGCTTGTCAATCTGTCACTCCCTACCTCTGTGTTGAGACCTCTGATTATCCATTGGTTATTCTGAGGAACCATTTGTACTCCCCCAACGAGGATATGAGGGTACATTTTTGATATGGTAGCTGCTAAGCACTTATTTCGTGTAAAGCACTGTTCTAAGCGCTGGGATAGATACAAATTATTCAGGTTGCACACAATCCCTGTCCCATATGAGGTTCACGGTCTAGGTAGGAGGGAGAACCAGTATTGTATCTTCATTTTACATCTGAAGAAATAAGCCCAGAGAAGTGACGTGACTTGCCCATGGTCACCCTGCAAGCATTCGGGAAAGCTGGGACTATCATGCCCAGGTTCATTCCACAAAAATCAGGCTGCTTCTCGTATTCAGAAGCATCTCTCTCTCTCTCTCTCTCTCTCTCTCTCTCTCTCTCTCTCTCTCTCTCTCGATGCTGGTATTGTTATCATGGGAACATCATGATCCAAGACCTCTTCTGCATTTGAGAGTACCAGGTCCTTATCTCTAGAGGGTTCTCGCGTCGTCTGGCCCACGAGGACCCTCCACAGGGGCCCAGTCCGGTCCTCCAGGGATCCCCCTCGGAGCAGCAACTGCTTTATCTATGGGGACCGGACCTGCCTGGAAAGTTGGTCAGAATCCATGGGAGAGCAGAGAGTGGCTGAGGGTTCCTGGCCGCCCCTCTGTGGCTGACCGAACCCAGGAATACGAGGAGAAAGAAGATACCAGCCCAGGCCAGGGTAGGTCTGTGCCCCCCGACAGCCCCATCTGCCCTGGAGAGAGTGAGCGGGGGTGGAGAGAGGCGGGATGGAACCAGAAGGATGAAGCCAGAGATGGAGCCATCTGGGAAGATTCTCGCACTCGGGGAACAGGTCAGAGTTCATTCATTCATTCAATCGTATTTACTGAGCGCTGCTGTGTGCAGAGCACTGTACTTAGCGCTTGGAAAGTACAATTCAGCAACAAATAGAGACATTCCCTGTCCACAACGGTCTCATAGTCTAGAAGGGGAGAGAGACCAGTTCAGAACAAGACCGTACCTCAAACAGGGCAGGCTTGTAGGACGGGAATGGCTTGCCAGCAATAGTAAATAATAAATAATTTTGGTACATGTTAAGCGCCTACTGGGTGCCAAGCACTGTTCTAAGCGTTGGGTTAGATACAAGTTAACCAGTTTAGACACAGACCCTGTCCATCATGGGGTTCACACTCTTATCCCCATTTTACAGATGAGGTAACCGAGGCACAGGGAAGTGAAGTGCCTTGCCCAAGGTCACACATCAGACTTGTGAGAGAGCAGGGATTAGAACCCACATCCTTCTCACTCCCAGGCCCGTGCTCTGTCCACCAGTGGCCCCATCACCGACACAGCTCTACTCCCTCCAGCATTCCCACCCTGGCTACTATGGTAACCCCCTGCCAAGCTCAGATGTTACAACCGAGTATCGGCACGATGCTATGGTCACTTCGGCCGTCAGTGGTTACTTTATGTAAAAAACGTTTTCAACGCGAACATGATTGTCAGGGATGAGAAAGGATGACTGATTCTGGGAAAAAAAACCCTGTACCATCATCAATTCTTCTCATAGGAAGTTCTCCTACGAATCAGTGGCTTACCGTGTCAGGAGAGTTTGCCTATACCAGTGAAGCTTAGAGCTATGCCACTGAGAGATACTCTCGCTAGGGTTACCCATAACACCAAGATCTAAGCAGAAGCATCAGACAAGTTGATTTACCTGTGTTGGGCAGCAGCGGCATGGGAAAAAGTCAAGGGCAAATGTACACATGATAAAAATGTGGAACAAAGACAATGGCAGAGATTCAGGTTTTCACTGTGCAGAAGGAGGATTTATGGATAAACTACCAGTAGTCATTCTGGTATGTGTAACCATAGAGATTTCTTGGTAAACATAAAGAAATGGTTTACCGTTGCCTTCTTCCATGCCGTAAAGTTGAGTCTCCACCCTCGACTTTTTCTCATGCCTTTGCTGCCCAGCACAGGTGAATTTTGACTTGTAGCAGATTGCCTTCCACTGGTTAACCACTGGTCAAGTTAGACATGGAATGGGTAGGCCTCCGCTTCACTTTCCTTTCCGTAGCCGAGACTGATAGAGTACTGGAAACTCTCCAGGTGTGATCCTGAGAGGGGCTGAGGATATTAGTTTGAGTATAATATCAAGTCTAGACTATTAGCTCATCGTAGGCAGGGAACGTACCTACTAGGTCCGTTATGTTAGACTCTCCCAAGCATTTAGTGCAGTGTTTTGTACATAGTAACTGCTCAATAATTACGTTGATTGACCTACAACATTTCACATCAATTCATCTCTTTATGCTCTCTGGTAGTCTCCTATCTGCAATTTTGTAGGTTTCTGTCTCCCCAAGTAATAATAATACTTGTGTCTCTTGTTAAATGCTAATTATACACCGAGCACAGTAGTATGTATAGGGGTAGATGCACAGTAGTCAGGTGGTAAGACACGGTCTCTAGTCCACACGGGGCTCACAGTCTCAGTAGCGGGGAGAACAGGCCTTGAATTTCCATTTTATAAATGAGGAATCTGAGGCTCAGAAAAGTTAAGTATGCTGCCCAAGGTCATACAGCAGGTAAGTGGTAGAGCCAGAATTAGAACCCAAGTCCTCCGACTCCAAGGACTGTGCTCTTTCCACTACACTATACCACTCCTACAAGACTGTGAGCTTGGAATTCCTTGACAGCAGGGATAAGCAGGTATCATGCAAGGGCTTAGTACAGTGCTCTGCACACAATAAGCGGTCAATACACATGATTGAATATTGACCTCTGTGGATGCTCAAAACGCACAAATGATTGATTTACTCCTACGGGAATTAATTTTGATTGCTTTATCGACGCCATCAAGGCCTGAAAATTGAAGTCTTCCCTCTTCCTGTACAGGGAGTCAACATAATCCCCCAGAAATGTCCAACATCTCCACGGTGAGGGAATTCTGCCTGCTTGGATTTTCGGAGGTTCGGTAGCTGTAGCTGTTCCACGCCATGCTGTTCCTCCTGGTCCACCTGACGACCCTGACGGGGAATCTCCTTATCGTCACCATCACTGCCGTCGACCGGCGCCTCCACACCTCCATGTACTTCTTCCTCAGTAACCTGTCCCTCATCGATCTCTGCCTCATCTCCGTCACCATCTCCTTGACTAACTGCTGATCCATCTCATTCTGGAACTGTGCCACTCAGCTCTTCCTGGTGGTCCTGTCTGCTGCCTCGGAGTTTTTCGAACTCATGGCGATGTCCTACGACCGCTGTGCCGCCATCTGCCTCTCCCTGCACTACAAGCTCCTCATGAAACCAGGGACTTGTGGGAAGATGGCAGCCGCCTCCTGGCTCAGCGGAGGGATGTTAGGGATCTTGTTTTCAGCTCCCATCTTCTCCTTGTCCTTCTGCTGGTCCAGCATTGTCCAGCATTTCTTCTGTGACCTCTTCTCTCTGCTGAAGATCACCTGCTCTGAGGACCACTCTATCATCAACGTGAGCGTGACCTTTGGTTTAACCATAGGTGCTGTGTTCTATTGTCACCTCGTATGTGTGCATCATCCGGGACATTCTGACGATGCCGGCCTCTGTGGGCCGGGACAAAGCCTTCTCCACCTGCCTGCCCCCATCTCATCGTCTTTCACCGTCTTCCTCTCCACAGGCGTGTTTTGTTATCTCAAGCCACCCTCCCACTCTTCCTCCATGTTCGATCTGCTGATGTCCGTGTTCTTCGCCGTCATGTCCCCGGCCCTGAACCTCTTCATCTACAGCCTGAGGAACCGGGACTTGAAATCTGCTCTGTGGACAGTCTTAAAAAGGAGATTACCCCAGACTCTGATATACGTCGAAATGTCCGTTTCTGTGTGCTGATATTCAATCCATCAGTCAATCATATTGACTACAGGAGTGAACTTGGTGTTCGGGTTGTACAAGGAGAGTAGTGACGTGAGGTAGGAGGTGGCAAGTTATTGAGTGCTTTAAAGCCAGTGGTGCGGAGTTTCCATTTGATGCGGAGGTGCCTGGGCAAACGCTGGAGGTTTTTGAGGAGTGCAGAAACATGGACTGAAGGTTTTTATAGAAAAATGATCCAGGCAGCAGAGTGAAGTATGGACTGCTGTGGGGAGAGACAGGAGGCATGGGAGGTCAGCAAGGAGAATGATAAAGTGATCAAAGTGAGCTAGAATAAGGGATTGGATTAACGTGATAGCAGTTCGGATGGAGAGCAAAGGTCAGATCTTAGCCATGCTGTGAAGGTGGAACTGACAGGATTTAGCGATGGATTGAATTTGTGGGTTCAATGAGAGAGAAGAGTTGAGGATAATGCCAAAGGTATGGGCATGTGAGACAGGAAGAATGGTAGGTAATCTACGGTGATGAGAAAATCAAAGGGAGGGCAGGGACTGGAGGGGAAGATAAAGAAAAGATTTGGTAAACACGTTTCCTGCCCACGAGGAGTTTACTGTGTAGAGGGGATTGATCATGCCACTGGAAGCCATGACATTTCTGTTCTAATGCCAACACTTCCATTGGCCAGCTGTGTGACCTTCAGTGACCAATATAACCTCTCTGGGTCTCTGTAAAACGAGGATTTGATACATGCTTTCTCTTTCTCTTGAAATTAAGCCCAGCCCGCACCCTCCACTCCTCTGCCGCTAATCTCCTCACTGTGCCTCGTACTCGCCTGTCCTACCGTCGACCCCCTGCCCATGTCATCCCCCTGGCCTGGAATGCCATCCCTCCGCACATCCGTCAAGCTAGCTCTCTTCCTCCCTTCAAAATCCTACTGAGAGCTCACCTCCTCCAGGAGGCCTTCCCAGACTGAGCCCCCTCCTTTCTCTTCCCCTCTGTCCCCTCCCTATCCCCCCGTCTTACCTCCTTCCCCTCCCCACAGCACCTGTATATATGTATATATGTTTGTACGTAGTTATTACTCTATTTATTTATTTATTTTACCGGTACATATTTATTCTATTTATTTTATTTTGTTAATATGTTTTGTTTTGTTGTCTGTCTCCCCCTTCTAGACTGTGAGCCCCCTGTTGGGTAGGGACTGTCTCTATATGTTGCCAACTAGTACTTCCCAAGCGCTTAGTACAGTGTTCTGCACACAGTAAACGCTCAATAAATACGATTGATTGATTGATTGATTGATTTTGTTTCTACTCAGCCCTTGTTACATGTAAACTGTTTATAAAGACTATGATGATAGCGTTAATAATTATGATTATGATAATTAATTATGATTATGATCAGAAGGCCATGAATTCATACTTCCTGGTTTAGATCCACCTACCCCCTACAGTGTCTTACAACAGTATATTTATAGGGGTCTTCAAATTTCTTTCTAGGGTATCTTCCATGTGGGTTATTCATTCATTCATTCAATCATATTTATTGAGCGCTTACTGTGTGCAGAGCACTGTACTAAGCGCTTCGGAAGTGCAGGTTGGCAACATGTAGAGACGTTCCCTACCCAACAACGGGCTCACAGTCTAGAAGGGGGAGACAGACAACAAAACAAAACATATGGTCAGGTGTCAAGTCATCAGAATAAATACAAGTAAAGCTAGATGTACATCATTGACAAAATAAATAGAATAGTAAATATGTACTAGTGAAACAAATAGAGTAGTACATTTGTACGAGCATATATACAGGTGCTGTGGGGAAGGGAAGAAGGTAGGGCGGGGGGGTTGGGGAGAGAGAGAGGAAAAACGGGGCTCAGTCTGGGAGGACCTCCTGGAGGAGGTGAGCTCTCAGTAGGGCTTTGAAAAAATATGAAACACTTCACGGATTTGCGTGTCATCATCATCATCATCATCATAATTGTTATGGTATTTGTTAAATGCTTTCTTTGTGCCAGGCACTGTACTAAGCACTAGGGTGGATACAAGCAAATCAGGTTGGGCACACTCCCCTGTCCCACGTGGAGCTTCATCCATTTTACAGATGAGGTAACTGAGGGCCAGAGAAGTGAAGGGACCTGCCCAAGATCACACAGCAGACTAGTGGCAATGCCGGCATTAGAGTCCAGATGGATGGACAACAGTAATTCCTTGCATTGTTTTCATTTTTGCTAAAGTATTGGGGGTAGGAAGGATAGCCATTTACCTGTGGAATCCCAGTTTAATATCCAAGACATTTCAGAATCCCAAATGTCCTAGGCTTTGGTGATTTTATCCAGAGGGCTGACCAAATATTTAATTAGGTAATCTTCTAGACTGCTAGTTTGTTATGGGAAGGGAACATGATGGCTGATTTTGTTGTATTGTACTCTCCCAAGATTTTAGTACAGTGCTCTGCACATAGTAAGTGCTCAATAAACACTTTGAGGATGATGATGATATTAACAAAAATGATTTAGAAGTCAGTCAATCACATTTATTGATTGTTTACGGAATGCAGAGCACTGTACTAAGCACTTGGTAGAGTATAGTATAACAATATAACCGACACATTCTCTGCCCATAATGAGCTTAGTCAGGAGTGGGAGACAGGCATTAACATAAATAGATATATTACGAATATGGACATAAGTGATGTGGGTTTGGGAGGGGAATGAATAAAGACAGCAAGTTAGGGCGACGTAGAAGGGAGTGGAAGAAAAGGAAAAGAGGACTTAGTCAGGGAAGCTCTCTTGGAGGAGATATCTTTCAGTAACGCTTTGACGATGTGGAGAATAAGACACACTCTTAGGGTAGGTATGACCGTTGGAAGAAGAGAGGCAAAGATGGATACAGATCCCATCCAACTGCTCAGATCCGTCCATCCATCCATTACAGAAGCAACGTGGCTCAGTGGAAAGAGCCCGGGCTGGGGAGCCAGAGGTCGTGGGTTCTAATACCGGCTCCGCCACTTATCAACTGTGTGACCTTGGGCAAGTCACTTAACTTCTCTGGGCCTCAGTTCCCTCATCTGTAAAATGGGGATGAAGACTGTGAGCCCCACGTAGGACAACCTGATAACCTTGTATCTACCCCAGCGCATAGAACAGTGCTTGGCACATAGTAAGCGCTTAACAAACACCAACATTATTATTATTATTATTATTAGCCATTCATTCATCCATCCATCCATCCAGTAGTCCATCACTGCAATTGATTGAGCACATTTTGTGTGCCAAGTGCGGTAGCCAGCTCTTTGGAGACTTCGTGACCTGTCCCACCCGGAAGACCAAGTGGAGAGGAAGGTCAGGGCCGCTCAGACCCACGCTGCCCCAATGAGAGTGACTTTGGTGGAGTGGGGGTGGTGGTGTAGGGACAGCGAGGGACAAGGTGGAAGATGGAAGAGTCAGATACAGTCTGGGGAGATACTCACACTCGGGACCTATGTTAGAGTTCACACCAGGGGCTGTGTCCCCCGACCGGGCAGGAGGCTTGCAGGAGGGGGAGCGTTGTCCACTGCAGTAACCGCAAACTTCACAAGCCCCTCCATCCTGATTGGCTTGTATCATCCACCCCAGTGATTAGTACAGTGCCTGGTACATAGTAAGAGTTTAACTATTATTATTATTATTATTATTATTATTATTATCATTATTATTATCCACTGCCCAAACATGGCTATCAGGCAGCCGCCTGCCGAGTTTTGGCACTGTGGCACAGCCTTGACCATTTGGATGAGCCTACAATCTACCGAGGTGCTCTGACAGTGTTCTGCACACAGTAGGTGCTCAGTAAAACAATTGAATGAATGTATGAATGACTTAAGCCCATGCTGTTTCCACTAGATCATAGTACTTCACTTCACAAGTCACAGCACTGATAACACGTTCGCTCTCAGAAAGGAAAAGTAGCAAGTCGGATGGATAAACTTTATTCCGAAGAAGACATCGATGCTAAGGAATAAAATACAAGGAGGAACTTTTTCCACATGACGTGAAACTGATGGATTTTGGAGAACTTCAATGGTCCTGGAAGAAAAACATAGTTTTGTTAATTATGAAGGTTAAATGACTTACCCAATAGAAGCAGCGTGGACAAATGGATAGAGCTCAGGCCTGGAAGTCAGAAGGAACTGGTTAATAATCCCAGCTCCACCAATTGTCTCCTGTGGGACTTTGGGCAAGTAGCTTCACTATTCTGTGGTATCAGTTCCGTCTTTTGTAAAAATGGGGATAAAGACTGAGCCCCTTGTGGGATATAAACTGAATCCAACCCGTTAGCTTTTATAGAACCCAGAGTAATGCCCTCTGAGGTGGTATTGTCCATCACATACTGATCTTATGAGACGCCCCTCCAGACTCTGAGAAAGCCTCCTTTCGGCCAGATAAGATAGCTGTTCATATGTACCCCTCTGTAGGATGTCTTAGTGAGGTGAGTAAGCCTCACTGAGAGCTCACCTCCTCCAGGAGGTCCTCCCAGACTGAGCCCCGTTTTTCCTCTCTCTCTCCTGTTTGTCAACAGTAAAATGAGGATTCAGCACCTATTTTCCCTCCTACTTAGTCTGTGAATCTCTTGTGTGACTTGGACTGTGTTCTACCAGATTGTCTCAAATCTCCCCCATCACTTAATACTTTGCTTGAAACATAGTAAGCACTTAATAAATATCGAGTATTATTTTAGATTGAGGAGACTGAACCTAAAATGATAGCTGATAGGAGATGTCAGAGAACATAAAGATATGCACATGAGTATTGTGAAACTTTTTGGTTTGTTTTATAGTCAAAACAAAAGTGTCTTTATACATAAATTCATCCATTTAGTGGCGAGAGAATGAGCCTGGTAGACATAAGGACCTTGATTCTAATCCTGTCTCCATACCTTGTCTGCTGTGTGACCTGGGGCCAGTCACCTACCTTCGCTGTCCTCTTTTCAGTTACCTCATCTGAAAAATGGGGATTACAACTGTAAGTACCCTATGGGGCACAGACTATGTCTAACCTGATTAGTTTGTATCCGCTCCAGTGTTTAGTACAATACTTGGCACATAATAAGCACTTAGCGACACCATAAAACAAACAAACAAAAAACCCCCACGTATACTCCAAGCTGAGTCCATTTGCTCTCATATCTGCATTCACACCTGTACACACACAAACACAAGCATACCTCATCATTCATCTAGTCCTTTCCTAAAAAATCGCTCACCCTACATCTCTCCTCTACCTCCTCTCATGACAAGTGATATCTTTACGTAAGCAACAAAAACTCACAATAGGCTTGAAAGCTTTCTACCGAATGACTACAAAAAACCCCTTTTCATCGTTCAACTCGTCTACTTAGCTCTCAAAGCAACTTTCTAGTTGCTACTGGCGATCGATTCTCCCATTTCCATCCTAGCCTGAAACTCCCTCTCTTATCCACTCAAAATCAGAGAGAGAACAGTTCTATTCTATTTCTGAGCACTGCTAAAATCACCCCTCCTCCAACCAGCTTCCCCTATTAGTTTTCCAACCCTCTAACTCCACGTCACCTAACTCAAGTGAGAATCAACTCATTTCCATCCTCATTTAGTGGAAAAAGTTACAGGAGTTCTCTTCTTGAATGTGAGCTCATTGCAATCAGCATTCACATCTACCAGCTGTGTTCTATTGTACTCTCCAAAGCATAGCTTAGTGGGAGTCAGAGGACTTTTGTTCTCATCCTGCCTCTTTCCCATTGTTGCTATGAGACCTTGGGCAAGTCGTGTCACTTCTCTGGGCCTCAATTTGCTCATCTGCAAAATGGCATGCATTAATTGCATATTCATCTTTCTATTCTTTCTTTCCTTCTAGAAGGGGCAGGGAATGTGTCTGTTATGGTGTTATAAAGTGTATAGAGCATGGGCTTGGGAGTGAGAAGAAGTCAGAAGGATCTATTCCTAATTCCGGCTCTGCCTCGTGTCTGCTGTGTGCCCATGTTTAAAATCTCTGAGCCTGTTACCTCATCTATAAAATGGGAGTTACGACTGTGAGCCCCATGTGGAACGAAGACTGCATCCAACCTGCTTAACCTGTATCTACCCCCGTGCTTAGGACAGTGCTCGGGACATAGTAAGAGCTTGACAAGTGCTACTATGAAAATTATTACTCTCCAAGTGCTTAGTGCACACAATAACCACTCAATAAGTATGATTCAAGATGCATTGAATGATAGTAAATTAAACTGTGTCAACCCATCCCAGTATGCTGGAAAGCCCATGAGGGCAGGGATTCCAACCTTCCCGACTATTTGCCTTCTCCCAACATTTGGGAAGAACTCTTACAAGGAGAAATTGCTGATAGTGCCAGTGTCTATCCAAAGCTCACACTCTCTCATCCTTGCCTACCATTTACCCTCTGCAAGGGATTCTGGGACCCACTGAAGGCCAAAGTCATTGTCCACAGTGCTGACATTGTGCTGGGGCACCATAGACCTGCAGGTAGTAGGCGTGGTAGTGGGGTTTGAGGAGGGAGGAAGAGAGGCATGTAATGGTTTGGTGTTACTGAACTGGAAAATACATCCCTTCCTGCTAGCACCCCTGCCTCGTTGGGGGCCGCAGCCCTGGTCCGAATCCGAATTTAGGCCCCAGATTGGTTCCATCTCTTCCATCCCCATCCTCGTCCCTGTCCCCGCCCCCGGCCCTCCATCCCACGTACCCTAGTTACTCTCAAGGGGATAACGTGGTGCTCGGGTTCTCTGATCTCTGCAGGATTGGGCTGGTCTCCTCTTTCCCCTCAGACTCCTAGGTTCAGTCAGCCACGCAGTAACAGAGAGGAGCTCTCGGTCGCTCTTCACTCTCCCTCAGATCCTGAGACGCTTTCCATATTTCCCCCGTCCCTGTTGATAAAGAAGGAGCTGCTCCGAGGGGGATCCCTGGAGGATGGGCCGGGGCCCTGTCAAAGCCTGGACAAGCCAAGCACCCGCTGGTCACTTAGTTCTTGAGGTTCCTTGGAGACGAGGGCCTGGTCCCTGCAGCATCAGCGATGGTGCCGGCTCTTGGGGGTCCCGTGGAAACAGCGGCTTCTGCATCCCAGCATAAAAAATCTTCCTGTTTTCACTGACAGTCTTTATTCATTGTGAATGGTTTCACTTTTGTCTAATTCATAACCTGAGACCCTCAAGCTATCAATCAGCCAACTGTAACTTTTTCTTTTGGCATTTGTGAAGCACGTATTATATATCGTACGTAGTTAAAAGCTAATCAGATTGGACAGAGTCCATTTCCCCCGCAGGGCTCACATCTCAATCCCATTTTACGGATGAGGGAAATGAGGCACGGAGAAGTTAAGCGATTCTGCCCAAGGTCACACAGCAGACGAGTGGTGGAACCGAGATCAGAACCCATGTCCGTTTGAATCCATGCCCAGCGCTCTACCTGAGGCAACACTGATTCTCCTGACTTATCCTGATTGCAAATCCGTTGAAACTCTGTTCATACTGACTATAGAAACTGTACTCTTCAATCAAGCGTTCATCCACTTTCTCACCTTTCCCTTGTCTCCTTCCTCCTCTGCGTAATTTATTCCGTGTCTATCTCCCCCATTTGATCATAATCTCCTGGAGTGCAGGAACAATGAAATTATATCTCCTTTCAACTCTCCTGAAGCTTACTACAGTAATTTGCACCCAGGAGATGTTCAGTAAATACCATTGATAATGATAATAGCAATAAATACTGTATTTGCTAAGTGCTTACTATGTGTCAAGCACTGTTCTAAGTGCCGGAGTAGAAAGAAGGTAACCAGATTGGACACAGTCCCTGTTCCACATGGGGTTCACAGTCTCAATCCCCATTTTACAGATGAGGGAAATGAGATGCAAAGAAGTGAGGAGACTTGTCCAAGATCACATGGCAGACAAGTAGTGGAACTGGGATTAGAACCCACTACGTCTGACTCCCAGGCCCGTGCTCTGGATGGATGGATGGATGGATAGATAGATGAATGGATGGATGGATGGAAGGAAAGAACGATGGATTGATGAGAGAGGATGGACTTGACAAGACAAATGGAGCTGCAGTCATCCTTTCTTCCCTTCTCCCCATTTTTATACCTCTTCCCATTTTCCAACTTTCAGTCCCACCCCCAAAGAGCATATCATTGTATTTTCAAAGTCATTAATAATGATATCATTATCATATTTATTAAGAGGTTGTGTGCCTAAATTGTTCCACTTGCGGAGGAGAAACAAAATAATCAGTTCCGACACAATTTCTGTCCCACGGGGGCTCAGAATGTAAGAGGAAGAGAGATCCTAGGTATGTTAAGTCACTGCCTCTAGGTCACACAGCAGGGCAGTAGCAGAGCTCGCATCATTCCTCAAGTCTCAATTAATCAATCAATCATGTTCATTGAGCACTTATTCTGTGCCCAGCACTGTACTAAACACTTGGAAAAGTTCAATATAACAGAGTTGGTAGACATGTTTCCAGCCCATAATAAACTTACTTAGAGTCTAGAGCGATTCCCATTACTTTAGGCCATGGTAAAATTACAAAAAAAAAATATGTATTTTATTTGTTAAGCAATAGCTATGTACCCAGCACTGTTCTAAGCAGTGGGACAGATACAAGGTAATCGGGTTGTCCCAGGTGGGTTTCACAGTCTTAATCCCCATTTTACATATGAGAGAGCTGAGGCACAGAGAAGTCAAGTGTCTCGCCCAAGATCACACAGAAGACGTGGCAGAAAACGGATTAGAACCACCCCCAAACTGGATTTATTGTACTAGGCACTTGGGAGATTTCAGTCTCAAGGAGTTGTTAAACACATTCTCTGCCCACAGTGAGTTTACAGTCTACCCGAACTCCCCTTCCTTTAGGCCATGATGCCTCCCCAAACCTGGATTGTCAGTCCTACTTCAGTCTTGGCCGCCTCCCTCCCAGACTTTGACAACTCATCAATGTCCAGCTTTTTCTGTGACCCCTGTAGGACAGTTAAGTATCTGGTTATGTCTAAGGGCAATTCCTTGGTTAAGTGGTGGTGTGAGATTATGTGCACAAGTAAGGAGACATTTTGTTCTAAAGCGGTGTGACTCTTTTAGGATCCTGCCCATGGCGGCCTTCATGTCCCTGTTCCTCAGACTGTAGATGAGTGTGTCCAGGGAGAGAGGCACCACCTCGTAGAACATGATCACCAGCAAGTCCACGATTAAGGAGGAGTCTGAGGGAGGCTTGATGTAGACAAATATACCCGAAGAGTCGAAAACAGTGAAGACGACAAGGTGGGACAGGCAGGTGGAGAAGGCTTTGGCCCGGCCCTCGTTGGCAGGCATCCTCAGCATGGCCTGGAAGATGAGCACACACAGGTTGGTGATGTAATTGAAGCAGACGACGTCTAAGGCTGCTCCAAAAGTCACAGTCGTGTCTGTGACTATAAATATATGTATATATGCATATATACATATTATATATGTAAATATAATACATTTATAATGTATTGTATAATATAATATATTGTATAATGTAATATATTATCTATTATATAATATATATATATAATATTTTATATTTTATATTCCTTGTATCAACATTATAACTATTGAGTTTATTAAGAATTTACTTGCAAAAGACTGCCAAGTGTTGGAGTAGAGTCCGAATAATCCGAAGAGACATATTTCCCTGTCCACAGGGGCTCAGAGGGTAAGAGAAAGAGAGCACGTATTGAATCCTTATTTCCATGGAGGCCCAGAGAGGTTAAGTTGTTGGACCAAGGTCGCCCAGCAGATCAGTGGCAGAACTGGGCAAACATCTCAACCACATGCACATACCATTAGGTCTTGATGCCCCCAAACCATGAATTTTCAGTCACACACGTCTTATCAGCCTCGTGCCCAGACACTGACAATTCATCAGTCGCTGAACTTTCTCTTTGAATTATTAGGCTAGCTGATAAGGGATGGGATAATCATTGAAAGGAAGCAGACATTTTGTCCCATAGAGGAGGGATTAGGACATTCCCCTTTAGGATTCTTCCCAGAGAGGCCTTCATTTCCAGGTTCCTCAAACTATAGAGGAGGGAATCCAGAGAGGGTGGCACCACGGGTGGCACCAGTAGATCCAGCTCCGAGGGGCAGTCTGACAGGGGCTTGAGGTAGGCGATGACGGCCGTAGAGAGAAAGATAGTGACGATGATGAGGTGAGGCAAGCAAATGGAGAATGCCTTGACCTGGCCCTCGGCGGCCGGCATCCTCAGCACGGCCCAGAAATGTGGACGTAGGAGACGACGATGGGAACGAAGTAGACGACAGATAACGCTACCCCGGCATTCACATTTATGTCGATAGCAACGTGGTCTTCCGAGCAGGAGATCTTTAGCAGGGAGAGGACGTCACAGAAGGACTGTTGGAAAACGTTGCGTCCACAGAAACTCAGGGTGAAAGTCCAAGCTGAATACAAGGTCCCAAACATCACCCCGCTGAGACAGGAGGCTGCCGCCATCTTTCCAAAGACCTTCTGAGTCATGATGAGCTCATAGCACAGGGAGCGGCAGATGGTGGCGTAGCAGTCATAGGACATCGCCGTGAGGACGACCAGTTCTAAAGAGGCCAAAACGACCACCAGGAAGAACTGGGGGGGGGTACAGCCCAGGAGGGAGATGGAACTACTGTCGGTCATGGAGTTGTGAATGGATTTGCGAAGGGTGGCAGAGATGTAGCAGAGGTCGATCATGGACAGGTGCCTGAGGAAGAAGTGCATGGGGGTGTGGAGGCACTGGTCGAGGGCGGTGATGGCGACAATGAGGAGATTCCACGTCAGGGCTGCCAGGTAGACCAGGAGGAGCAGCACGGCCTGGACCAGCTGCAGCTCCTGGACCTCCGAGAACCCCAGGAGGAGAATTCCCATCACCATGGAGACACTGAATATTACTGGGGAATGATGTCGACTCCCTGCAAGGAAGAGGGAAAGCTTCAATTTAGAGACATTGATGTTGGGGTGAAGGAATAGGACTAAGTCATTCAAGTCTATTTATTGAATACCTACAGAGGACACGGTATTATTGCATATGATCACTGCCCCCAAGGAGCTTCCGTTCTATTGGAAGCACCAAGCTTCGAACCATGTAGAAGCAGGATGCACTATTGGGATGAACAGAGGCCTGGGAGTTAGAGGGCCTGGGTTCTATTCACAACTCTACCAGTTATCTGTTGCATAGCCATGGGAAATTTCTCTAAGTCTCAGTTTCCTCAATAGTTAAAATGAGGATTGGATACTTGTTTTCCCTCCTACGTAGTCTGTGAATCTCTTGTGGAACACGAACTGTGTTCTACCAGGTTGTCCTGAATCTCCCCCATCCCTTCATAATTTGCTTGGCATACAGTAAGCATTTAATAAATATCAAGAGAATTATTTTTGTTGAGGAGACTGAAACTAAAATGAATATCGGATAGCAGAGGTCAGAGAACATAGAGGTCATTTCCAAGCCATCTAAACCCACCTCACCTACCTTAAGCATGAATAACTCATTTCCACCCTCATTCAGTGGGAAAAGCATTGGCCCAGGTGTTCTCTTCTTGACTGTGAGCTCCTTGAGGTCAGCATGCATATCTACCAGCTCTGTTCTATTGTAATCTCCCAAGCATAGCTTAGTAGGAGTCAGAGGACTTGGGTTCTAATCCTGCCTCTGTCCCTTTGCTGCTGTGGGACTCTGGGCAAGTCGCTTCATGGCTCTGGGCCTCAGTTTCCTCATCTGTATAATGACTCTCAATAATTGCATATTCATCTTTCCATTCTTCTTTTCCTTCTAGATGGGGCTGGGAATGTGTCCGGTTTGGTGTTTTAAAGTGGATAGAGCAGTTTCCCTCTGCCTTCAAACAACTTCATGTCTCCCCCATCCTAAAATGACCCTCTCTCTAACCGACTGCCCCTTCCAGTTATCTCCCTCCTGCCCTTCCTTTCCAAACTCCTAGAGCAAGTCGTTACACTCGGTGCCTCGAATTCCTCAACGTCAGTTCTTTCCTGGACCCCCTTCAAACTGGCTTCCGCCCCCTCCACTCCACCGAAACCGCCCTCTCAAAGGTCACCAATGACTTCCTTCCTGCCAAGACCAGTGTCTCCTACTCTATCGTAATCCTCCTCGACCTCTCAGCTGTCTTGGTCACTGTCGACCATCCCCTTATCCTCTAACACGTTATCCAAACCTGGCTTCACGTACTCTGCCCTCTCCTGGTTCTCCTCTTGTCTCTCTGGACATTCATTCTCGGTCTCCTTCGTGGGCTCCTCCTCCCCCCTCCCATCCACTAACTGTAGGGAATCCTCAAGGGTCAGTTCTTGGTCCCCTATTGCTGTCCATTTATATTCACTCCCTTGGTGAACCCATTCGCTCCCACGGCTTCAACTATCATCTCTACGTAGATGACATCAAAAGCTTCATCTCCACCCCTGTTCTCTCTCCCTCCCTCCGTGTTCGTATCTCTTCCTAACTTCAGGACATCTCCACTTGGATGTCCTTTTGCCACCTAAAACTCAACATGTTCAAGACTGAGCTCCTTACCTTCCGTCCCAAACCCAATCCTCTCTCTGAATTTACCCTCGCAGTGGATGTCACTACCATTCTTCCCGTATCACAAGCCCGCAACCTAAGTGTAATTCTTGACTCCGCTCTCTCATTTACCCCCCACACACAATGCATCACCAAATCCTGCCGGCCTCACCTTCACAACATCGCCAAGATCCCCCCTGTCCTCTCCCACAAACCGCTACTTGGTTGGTACAATCTCTTACCTTATCCCTACTGGATTACAGCATCGGCCTCCTTTCTGATATCCCATCCTCCTGTCTCTCCCTGCTTCAGTGTATACTTCACTCTGCTGCCCGGATTATCTTTCTACAGAATCGCTTTGTGCATTCCCCTCCTCAAAAATCTCCAGTGGTTGCCAATCAATCTTCGCATGAAGCAAAAACTCCTCACTATTGGCTTCAAAGCTTTCTATCACCTTGCCCCCACCTACCTAACCTCGCTTCGCTCCTACAGCACAGCCCTCACACTCCGATCCTCTGTCCCCAACATCCTTAATGGGCCTCGTTCTCTCCTGTCCCACGGTCGACCCCTGGCCCACGTCCCACCTCTGGCCTGGAATGTCCTCCCTCCTCACATCTGCCAAATTAGCTCTCTTGCTCTCTTCAAGGCCGTACTGAGAGCTCACCTCCTCCAGGAGGCCTTCACAGACTGAACCCCCAATATACTCTGCTCCTCCTCCCCTCCCCATCGCCCCTACTCCCTGCCTCTCCCCCTTCCCCTCCTTACAGCACTTGTGTATATTTGTACATATTCATTACTCTATTTATTGCATTAATGATGTGTATATATATATATAATTCTATTCATCTATTTTAATGCTATTGATGCTTGTCTATTTGTTTTGTTTTGCTGCCTGTCTCCAACGTCTAGACTATGAGCCCGTTGTTGGGTAGGGATTGTCTCTGTTTCCGAATTGTATTTTCCAAGTGCTTAGTGCGGTGCTCTGCACAGAGTAAGCACTCTATAAATACAATTGAATGAATTAATGAATAAATGAGCCAGAAGCACCTGGGTTCTAATTACGGCTCCGCCTCATGTCTGCTGTGTGACCATGGGCAAGTCATTTAACTTCTCCGAGCCTCAGGTACCTCATCTGTAAAATGGGGGTTTAGACTGTGAGCCCCATGTGGAACGAGGCCTGTGTCCAATCTGCTTAACTTGTATCTACCCCAGCGCTTAGGACAGTGCTTGGGACATTGTGTGGGGAGATTCCCCCCATGTCAGCTGGGGACGCCGACCAGAGGGCGGCTCCGGGTCATTTAGATTGCCAAAGACCAGACAGCGAGCCAGAATGACTTTTTATTGGGTGTACTCACATAGCTGTAGAGCAGCAAGCAAGAGAAGGAGTGGGTCCGAGTCCTAATCAGTCCTTTCTTCCATTCTCCCATACCTATTCCCAATTGTCCAAATTTCATTCCCACCCCCAGAGTCATGTTCAGGAGCACACCGTTTTATTTCCATAGTCATTACTAATGATGATATCATTATCGTGTTTATTAAGAGGTTGTGTGCCTAAAGTGTTCCACTTGCTGGAGTAGAAACAAAAGAATCAGTTCAGACACAATTCCTGTCTTACAGCTTACAGGGGCTCAGAGTGTAAGGGGAAGAGAGATCCTAGAGATGTTAAGCCAGTGCCCCTAGGTCACAAAGCAAGCCAGTAGCAGAGCTGGCATCAGAACTCGTCTCAATCAATCAATCAAGTATGGTTATTGAACACTTACTCTGGGCCCAACACTGTACTAGGCACTTGGAAAAGTTCAGTATAACAGAGCTGGTAGACACGTTCCTTGCCCCCAATGAGCTCACAGTCTAGAACAATTCCCATTCCTTTAGGCCATGATAAAATCAAAAATGAAATTATTTTATTTGTTAAGCACTTTTAAGCACTTGCTATGTGCCAAGCACTGTTCTAAACACTGGGGTAGATACAAGGTAATCGGGTTGTCCTATGTGGGGTTCACAGTCTGAATCCCCATTTTACAGATGAGGTCAATGAGGCACGGAGAAATTAGGTGGCTCGTCCAAGGTCACACAGAAGACAATTGGAAGAGCGGGGATTAGAAAGGCCTCCAAACCGGATTTATTGTACTTACTAAGCACTTGGGAGAGTCCATTCATTCATTCAATCGTATTTATTGAGCACTTACTGTGTGCAGAGCACTGTACTATGCGCTTGGGAAGTACACGTTCAGTTTGACAGAGTTGTTAAACACATTCTCTGCCCGCAGTGAGCTTACAGTCTACAGGGACTCCCCTTCTTTTAGGCAATGATGCCTCTCCAGCACTGGACTGTCAGTCCTACTTCAGTCTTACCTGTCTCCCACCCAGATTCTGACAATTAATCAATGTCCAGCATTTTCTGTGAATCCTGTAGGACAGCCACGTGTTTGGCTAGGTCCAAAGGCAATTCCTTGGTTAAGTGACGGGGTGAGAGTTTTCTTTTAAGGAAGGAGATATTTTGTCCCAGAGCGGAGGCTGAGTGAACCTTTTAGGGCCCTACCCATAGCCGCCTTCATGTCCTGGTTCCTCAGGCTGTATGAGGGTGTTCAGGGAAGGGGGCACCACCGTGTAGAACACGGGCACCATCAGGTCCACGATCAAGAAGGAATCTGAGAGCAGCTTGATGTAGGCAAATGCACCCGCAGAGAGGAAAATAGTGACCACAACCAGGTAGGGCAGGCAGGTGGAGAAGACTTTGGCCCGACCCTCGGCAGCCGGCATCCTCAGCACGGCCTAGAAGATGCACATGTATGCCAAGACGATAAGAACGAAGCAGCCAACGCCTAACGCTACCCCGGCGGTGATGCTCACATCGACAGGGACGTAGTCCTCGGAGCAGGTGATCTTCAGCAGGGAGGGGACGTCACAGGAAAACTGCTGGATGATGTTGGACCTACAGAAGTGCAGGGAGAAGGTCGAAGCTGAAAACAAGACTCCAAACAGACCCCCACTGAGCCACAAGTCGGCCGCCATCTTCCCACAGGCCACACTGTTCATGACGACCTCATAGTGCAGGGGGAGGCAGATGGCAGAGTAGCGGTCATAGGACATCTCCGTGAGGACAAAATATTCTGCACCTCCAAAGAAAATCACCATACAGACCTGTGCTCCATAGCCTAGGAAGGAAATTACTCTATGGTCGGTCAGGGAGTTGTGTGTGGATTTGGGGACGGTGGCGGAGATGTAGCAGAGGTCTATGACGGACAGATTCCTGAGGAAGACGTACATGGGGGTGTGGAGGCTCCGGTCGAAGGCGGTGACGGAGAAGACGAGGAGATTCCCCGTCAGGGCCACCAGGTAGACCAGGAGAAACATCGCAGCGTGGACCAGCTGCAGTTCCCAGATCTCTGAGAAACACAGCAGGATTAATCCTGTCACCTTGGAGACCTTGAACATTTCTGGGCAATGATGTCGACTCCCTGCACAGGAAAACTTCAATTTAGAGACCTTGATTTTGGGGGCGAAGGAGCAGAACTAATTCAATCAATTCAATCTATTCTATTTATTGAGTACCTATAGGGGAAACGGTATTAGTACATATAATCAGTGCCCCCTAGCATCTTCTATTCTATTGGAAACACCAAGCTTCGAACTGTGAAGAAGCAGGGTGCTATTGGGATGAACACAGGCCTGGGTGTCAGAGAACCTGGGTTCTAATCCCGAATCTACCATTTGTCGGCTACATAGCCATGGGAAAGTGACTTAATTTCTCTATGCCTCAGTTTTCTCAATAGCAAGCTTAATGTCGAGGAGGATTACGATAGAAGATGAGGAGATTCCCCGTCAGAGCCGCCTGGTAAACCGGGAGAAACATCGCAGCGTGGACCAGCTGCACTTCCCAGACCTTTGAGAAACCCAGCAGGAGGAATCCCGTCACCATGGAGACGTTGGGCATTTTTGGGATGCAGCAATGACTTTCCGCAGTGAATGAGGGAAGAGCCAAAGTTGGAGTCCATTGATGGGTTAAGTGAAGAAACTCACAGGACATTTGCTAGTGATTCTCTTTGGAAAGGAGACAGTTATTGAACTTAAAATGATCTTTGACTTTCATATACAGCAGGGTTAAGGACACCTCCAGATTTTCACATTACTTTCGTCGATTTAAAGGGAATTCCTGAGATTGTCTCACCTCCGCCACCCCAACAGAGTTGGTAGACGCATTCCCTACCCACATCGAATTTACAGACTGAAAGAAGATATTCTTCTACCTTCGTCTTCAACCCTCCCCACTGCCTGAACGTGTTCGCTGCTTCCACTACCCAATACTTTGTGTGCACATACACACACAAACACATACTGCTTCTAGCACAGGGAACCTGATTGCAGCATCTCCTGTAAAGTGGAAAATGAATTCGTTCAGTAATATTCATTTAGCGCTTACTGTGTGCTAAATGCTGGGGAGAGTACAATAGAATAATAAATAGAAAACGTCCTTGCCCACAACAGGCTTACAGTCTAGGGGAATAACGGATTGTAGTTCGGTTGACTTCAGTGAATCTCTGATCACTGGCTTCAGTGTCATCCACCTGTTCTAACTCTCTTTCTCATTACCTGCTTTCTTCAACCAACCCTCCAAAAAGAACCTTCTTACCGTGACTCGCTTTTGATGCTTCCTCCTCCCACCTCGGGCTCCAACCTTTCCTTTGGTGTGGAAATCCTTCCTTTTCAATTCCCCAGCCCGAAGATATCCCACCCTCAAAAACCCTCTGGAATTCCACCTTCTCAAGGAGGATTTAGGTAATTCACTTCTTCCCACTATCTGCCCTTGACCATCTCCTGACATAATGCATCCACAGACCCTCGGGATATTGTTGCTGAAGGTAAGGTTCATTACCCTAGACTATAAGCTCTTTGAAGAAACATGTCTACCAACACACATATATTGTATTCCTCCAAGCATTTAGTATAGTGTTCTGCACATAGCAAGTGCTGATTAAATGTCTCCGATTTGTTGACTGATTAATTGTTGTTTCCTCCCTAGACGTTGAGCTGTTTGTGGGCAGGGAAGATGTCTACTAACTCTTTTGTAGAGAACTCTCCTCAGCACTCAGTTTAGTGCTCTACACACATTACACACTCAAAGAATATGATTATCAAGCACTAAGAATAATAATAATAATGATAGTATTTGTTAAGAGCTTACCATATGACAAGCACGGTTATTTGCACTGGGGGAGATAGCAGGTAATCAGGTTGTCCCACCTGGGGCTCACAGTCTTAATCCCCATTTTACAGTTGAAGTAACAGAGGCACAGAAAAGTTAAGTGATTAGCCTGCAGTCACGCATCTGAAAAGCGGCACAGATGGGATTAGAACTCCCACTCTGACTCCCACACCCGTGCTCTTTCTACTAAACGAAGCTGCTTCTCATCCACATACCTATTTTTCCATTCATTTCTCCTCCCAGTTGTAAATGACATTTTGCTTATCTAGCCTATTAGATTGGGAAGTCACTGAGGGCAGAGATCATGCCTTTTACCTCTCTTTTTATGTTATGTCTTTAGCTCTCCTTACGTGCCAGACACTGTACTAAGGTCTGGGGTGAATACAAGAAAATTGAGTGGGTCACAGTTCCCGTCCCACACAGGGCTCACAGTCTCAGTCCCCATCTTACAGATGTGGAAAATGAGGCACAGAGAAGCGAAGTGACCTGCCCCAAATCACCCAGAAGAGATGCAGCCTGGCCCAGTGGAAAGAACAAGGCACTGGGCTCTATTGCCAATTGCTTGCTGCGTGACCTTGGGCAAGTTACTTATCTTCTCTGTGGCTCAGTTCTCCTGTTCTCCCTCCTACTCAGATTGTGAGCCTCATGAAGTACAGGGATTGTATCCAACCTGATTAACATGCCCAGTGCTTAGAACAATGTTTGGCACATAGTAATCACATAACAAATACCATTAAAAATAAAAAAGAAGTGAAGCCGTTATTAGAACCCAAGGCCTCTGACTCACAGCCCATGTTCTATTCACTAGGCAACATTGCTTCTCTCTTGCATTGTCCAAAGATTGGGCGTGGGGGGGGGGGGGGGAGTCCTGTGAGGAGGAATTGGTGATGAAACATCTGGCTCTTGCAGTCTCAGTTATACCTTCTTGTCCCTGCCGGGCGGGTTGAGCTGATGGTTGAAATCACCACCGCACAGGGCTGACGCCAATTCCATAATGTCCTAGCCCAGCAGCCATAGGTCCCGGGGTTTAGAAGAAGGACGGAAGAGGCCAGGGGGCTACCGTAGGGGTATTTCTTTTATCTCTGCTTGTGTATGCAGCTCTGTTTTCAAATCCACCCTGGACCTCGGGAATGAACGTCTTCCCAGAGTGACCCTCACACCCACATCTAATAGTCTGATGGTCCCTCCCTTTCCCTCTCCACCCTCGGTCACTCTCACCGGGCCAGCAAGGGCCTGGGAGACCCCTGATCCGCTCTGGGCTGGGCTGGTCTACCCCCTCTCATCGAACTCCTGGATGCAGAGGTCACGGAGGGACAGCGAGTAGGCATCAGCCCCTCTCTGCTCTCCCGCGGACACTGCGATGCACTTTCCAGACAGGGCCCCCGTCCTCTTAAATAAATTCACTGCTTCTCTGAGGGGGTCCCGGAGGACCGGATCACGGCGGCCTGTCCCCTGAGTCTTTGATTCCCCACAAAGATGAGGATCCGGCGATGGCAATTAACTGCAGGCTTCCTGAGGCAACAGTATCCTAACGGTTCCCGCTGTTAGTGACCATCTGGGTCAACGGGTGGGCGCTTCAGCTTCTTTTGCTTTTTTCAGTGGTACCTATTACTCTGTGCCAGGTTCTGTACTAAGTCTTGGGATTCGATACAAGCTAATCAGGTTGGACATAGTTCCCACACGGGGCTCACAGTCTCAATCACCATTTTGCATATGAGGGAACTGAAGCCCAGAGAAGTGAAGAGACTTGCCCAAGGTCACACAACAAAAAGGTAGCAGAGCCGAGATTACAACCCAGGTCATTCTGACTCCCCGGTCCATACTCTATCGACTAGGCCAGGCTGCTTCTCTGAGTTCCATCTTATTCATGACCTCAAACAATCAATCGGTCAATTAATCAGTTGTATTTTCTAACGTGTTCTGATTGCAAATCTAGATAGAACGAGAAATTACTTTAAATCCATCCTAAGAGCCTCCCCCGGGCTGGCTTGGCAGTTCAACTCAGAGAGGCAGCCTAAGAAGCAGCACAGCTTAGTGGCAAGAGCCCGGTCTTCGGAGTCAGAGGACGTGGGTTCTAATCCCGGCTCTGCCACTTGTCTAATGTGTGGCCTTGGGCAAGCCACCCAACTTCTCTGGGCCTCAGTTACCTCATCTGGAAAATGTGGTTTAAGACTGAGAATCCCAAGCTGGACAACCTGATTATCTTGTCTCTACTCCAGCGCTTAAAACAGTGTTTGACACATAGTAAGCGCTTAACAAATGTAATTATGATTATCATTATTAATATCAGTTGGTGAGGGGCTGAGGGGTTCTGGGAAAGGGGTGATGGGAAGGAATTACTGATACTGACTGGGTGAACACGACGGGAAAATCCCTGGTTTCAGAATGAATGGGAATTAGCCTATGGTTCGTCGTCTTCTATCTCAGAGGAGAAACGCTGTACCAAACAGGGGTGAGGGGGTCAGTGCATTCTCTCCTCTGAATAGCCCTATCCCCTTTCAAAATATCTGTGATTGAAAGTGGAGAAATAATCTGTTTGCCCACATTTCCTCCTCCCCCCTTCCAGTCCTTCAGAGCAAAGCTTTCCCCATCTTCAAAGCCCTTCCGACATCCCACCATTTCCAGATGCCTCGCACGATTAATTTTTCTTCTCCTTTAGTCATCTTCTCCCAACTACCAATCAGCATCTTAGACCACTTCTCCATTTTGGCACTCATTCATATATTTGGATTTTACAAAATGTACTCTTTAAGCACATGGTCACCCATTTATCGTTCTTTCCATTCTATTCTTCGTCCTCTCATTAATTAAGTCTTTGTCTATCTCGCCTTTTAAGCTCTTTTAAGCTCTTGGAAATCAGGGGTGGTGTTTAATTTACTTTGATCTCTCTGGGCGTTCACTACCGAACTTTACATCCAGGAGGAATTAAACAAATGTCATTGATTGATGGATGGAAGTATCGATAGATGGATGCATGGATGGGATGTTGGGTGGATGGATGGATCGTTGGATAGATGGATAGATAGATTGTCCGCTGTGTGTCCTTAGGCAACGCACCTTACTTCCCTGTGCCTAAATTATCTTATCTGTAAAAGGGGAATTGAGACTGTGAGCACCATGTGGGATAGGGACTGTGTAAAACCTGATTAGCTTGTATTCACCCCAGCACTTAGTACAATTCCTGGCACATAGTACGTGCTTACCAAATACCACTATTATTATCATTATGGATTGATATATGGGTGGATAGATTGATGGATGTATTAATTCATTCATTCAGTAGTATTCATTGACCGCTTAGTGTGTGCAGATACTGTACTAAGAGCTTGGGAAGTACAAGCTGCAACATAAAGAGGCGGGCCCTACCAAATGAAGGGCTCACATTCTAGAGGAGGGAGGCAGACAATAAAACAAAACATGTAGACAGATGTCAAAATCGTCAGAACAAATAGAATTATAGCTATATGCACATCTTAACAAAATAAATAGAATAGTAAATATATACAAGTAAAATAAAAAGAGCAAAAAATCTGTACAAATATATACAAGTGCTATAGGAGGGGAAGGAGGTAGGGCCGGGGGAATGGGGAGGAGGAGAGGAAAAAGGGGGCTCAGTCCGGGAAGGCCTCCTGAAGGAGGTGAGCTCTCAGTAGGGCTTTGAAGGGAGGAATAGAACTAGCTTGGCGGATGTGAAGAGGGAGGGCATTCCAGGTCAGGGGAAAGATGTAAGCCAGGGGTCGATGGCAGGACAGGCGAGAACGAGGCACAGTGAGGAGGATAGCGGCAGAGGAGTGGAGGGTGCAGGATGGGCTGTAGAAGGAGAGAAGGTTGGTGAGGTGGGAGGGCACGAAGTGATGAGGAGCCTTGAAGCTGGGAGTAAGGAGTTTTTGCTTGATTCGTAGGTTGACCACTGGAGATTTTTGAGGAGGGGAGTGACATTCCCAGACCATTTCTTTACAAAGATAATCCAGGCGGTAGAGTGAAGTATGGATTGAAGTGGGGAGAGGCAGGAGTATGGGAGATCAGAGAGGAGGATGATGCAGTGATCCAGCCGGGATAGGATGAGAGATGGAACCAGCTAGGTAGCAGTTTGGATGGAGAGGAAAGGGCGGCTCTTGGTGATGTTGTGGAGGTTAGACCGGCAGATTTAGGTGACTGACTGGATGTGTGTGCTGAATAAGAGAGCGGAATCGAGGATGACACCAAAATTGCAGGCTTGTGAGACGGGAAGGATGGCAGTGCCGTCTACAGTGATGGGAAAGTCAGGGAGAGGGCAGGGTTTGGGAGGGAAAATAAGGGGTTCAGTCTTGGACACATTGAGTTTTAGAAGGTGGGCAGACATCCAGATGGAGATGTACTGAAGGCAGGAGGAGATGCTAACCTGGAGGGAGGGAGGGAGAGCAGGGGCGGAAACGTAGATTTGGGTGTCATCAGCCTACAGAGGGTAGTTGAAGCAATGGGAGAGAATGAGTTCACCAAGTGAGTGAGTGTAGATAGAGAACAGAAGGGGACCAAGAACTGACCCTTGAGGAACCCCTACAGTAAGGGGATGAGAGGGGAAGTAGGAGCCCTCGATGGAGACGGAGAATGAACGGCCGAAGAGATAAGAGGAGAACCAGGAGAGGACAAATACTGTGAAGCCAAGGTTGGATAGTGTGTTGAGGAGGAGGGGGTGGTCCACGGTGTCGAAGGCAGCTTAGAGGTGGAGGAAGATTAGGATAAAGTAGGAACCAATGGATTTGCCAGGAAGGAGGTCATTGGTGGCCTTTGAGAGGGCGGTTTTGGTGGAGTGTAGGGGTTGGAAACAAGATTGGAGGGATCAAGGAGAGAGTTGGAGTTGAGGAATTCGCGGCAGCTAGTGTAGATGACTCGTTCTAGGAGTTTGTTAAAGAAGGGTAAGAGGGAGATAGGGCGATAACTAGAAAAGGAGGTGGGGTCAAGAGAGGGTTTTTTAGGATGGGGAGACGTGGGCGTTTTTGAAGACAGAGGGGAAGGAACCAGTGGAGAATGAGCGGTTAAAGATGGAAGTTAAGAGGGGAGGCGGGAAGGGGCGAGAGGTTTCATAAGATGAGAGAGAATGTGGTCCGAAGCACAGGTGGCTGGAGTAGCACTTGAGACGAGGGAGGAGATCTCATCTGTAGATACCGCTGGGGAGGATGGGAGAGTAGCGGAGAGGGTTGAGAGCGGGGGGGATGGAGAAAGGGGAGGGGTGACTTTGGGGAGCTCAGGCCTGATGGAATTAATTTTACTAATGACATAGGAGGCCAGATCACTGGGGGTGAGGGATGGAGGAGAGAGAGGAACAGGGGGGCAGAGAAGGGAGTTAAATGTACGGAACAGATGACAGGGATGATAGGCATGGGTGTCAATAAAAGAGGAAAAATAGTTTTGCCTGGCAGAGGGGAAGGCAGAGTTAAGGCAAGAAAGGATAAACTTACATGGAATAAGTTTGGCTTGGTGTCTAAACTTTCGCCAGCATCGTTCAGCAGCTCGAGCATAAGAGCGAAGGAAGCAGACAGTGGCAGTGATCCAAGGCTGTGGGTTAGTGGTGCGAGAGCGACGAAGGGAAAGGGGAGAGAGCGAGTTGAGTTGAGTAGAGAGGGTGGAGTTGAGATCAGTAATCCGGTTATCAAGAGTGGGTAGAGAGCATAGGGAGGCGAGGTGGGGTTTGCACTGCTGAGAAAGATGGATGGGGTCGAGAGAGCGGAGGTCTAAGCGCTCACCTCCTCCAGGAGGCCTTCCCAGACTGAGCCCCCTGCTTCCTCTCCCCCTTCCCATCCCCCCGCCCTACCTCCTTCCCCTCTCCACAGCACCTGTACATATGTTTGTACAGATCTATTACTCTATTTTACTTGTACATATTTATTATTCTATTTATTTTATTTTGTTAATGTTTTGTTTTGTTGTCTGCCTCCCCATTCTAGACTGTGAGCCCGTTGTTGGGTAGGGACCGTCCTTATATGTTGCCAACATGTACTTCCCAAGCACTTAGTACAGTGCTTTGCACACAGTAAGCTCTCAATAAATACGATTGAATGAATCAATGAATGAATGAAAGAGAGCAGTTAACAATTAACGTGCGATAGCATTAATAAAATAAGCAGATGACATTCATTCATTCAATCGTATTTATTGAGCGCTTACTGTGGGCAGAGCACTGTACTAAGAGCTTGGGAAGTACAAGTTGGCAACATAAAGAGAAGGTCCCTACCCAAAAGTGGGCTCACAGTCTAGGAGGGGGAGACAGAGAACAAAACAAAACATATTAACAAAATAACATAAATAGAATAAATATGTACAAATAAAATAGAGTAATAAATATATACAAACATATATACATATATACAGGTGCGGTGGAGAGGGGAAGGAGGTAAGGCGGAGGAGATGGAGAGCGGGAGGAGTGGGAACGGAAGGAGGGGGCTCAGTCTGGGAAGGCCACCTGGAAGAGGTGAGCTCTCAGTAGGGCTTTGAAGGGAGGAAGAGAGCTAGCTTGGCGGATGTGCAGAGGGAGGGCATTCCAGGCCAGGGTGATGACGTGGCCAGGGGTCGACGGCGGGACAGGCGAGAACGAGGCACGGTGAGGAGATTAGCGGCAGAGGAACGGAGGGTGCGGGCTGGGCTGTAGAAGGAGAGAAGGGAGGTGAGGTTTGGGGGGGGGGGGGGCGAGGTGATGGAGAGCCTTGAAGCCGAGGGTGAGGAGTTTTTGTCTGATGCGTAGGTTGATTGGTAGCCACTGGAGATTTTTGAGGAGGGGAGTAACATGTCCAGAGTGTTCCTCAACAAAAGCGAACCGGGCAGAGGCGTGAAGTATGGATTGAAGTGGGAAGAGACAGGAGGATGACATCACGGAGAGGAGTTAGTAATTAACATGCGATGGCAATAATGAAATAAGCAGATGATGACATAACAGAGAGCAGTTTGCAATTAACATGCGATGGCAATAAAATAAGCAGATGATGACATCACGGAGACCAGTTAACAATCAACATTCGATGGCAATAATGAAATAAGTAGATGATGACATCACAGACAGCAGTTAAGAATTAGCATGCGATAGCAATAGTAAAATCAGCAGATGATGGCGTCATAGAGGACAATTAACAATTAACATGCAGAAGCAGCCATAAAATAGGCAGATATCTGATGCCCATAGCAGAAGGATCAATTGTCCATGGGTCAGTCATATCAAATCAAAAAGGCTAATGTCAAGGAGAGTCCAGGGGCTCCTGGCAGAAATGTCTCTGAGGTGGTGGAGGATGGAGTCCTATGAATGGCAGTTCTGGAGTAGGGCGGAACTGTTAAGGGGGATGATGGGAGGGGAGACACCTAGGAAGAGGAGTAAACAGCCAAAGAGCATGGGTGGGTTGCCTAGGTGCAAATGGGGTTGTTGTTAACGTAGGCCTTTTTCTCAGGGGAGGGGAGCTGGGGGAATCAGTCATGGCCGGTTCGGGAAGGAGGGAGTGTGAAGAAGGGAGGGACGTATGAACGAATGGATTCGAGGCAAGGATTTGATCAGTCAAATTCATTCATTCAATCGTAATTATTGACAGCTTATTGTGTGCAGAACACTGAGCTAAGCGATTGGAAAGTACAATTCAGCAACAATAGGGACAATCCCGGCCCACAACGGGCTCACAGTCTAGAATGGGGAGACAGGCATCAAAGCAAGTAAACAGGCAGTCAAATGTGTGGGACAATTTGAATGATTGCGTCCCTTCTCCCTGGTCACCCTCCGATTTTTCATTTTCATAACCACCAAGAGTGAGCTTTAAATTCATAAAATTACTGTTATTATCAGTAGTACTATCAACACTATCATTACTAAATTTATTAAGAATTTACTTGCAAAAGACTGCCAAGTGCTGAGGTAAAAACATACTAATCAGATTGGCCACGTTTCCTGACCCACAGGGGCTCAGATTGTGAGAGAAAGAGAGAACACATACTGAATCCGATTTTACAGAGAGATCCGAAGACGTTACGTGACTGGACCAAGGTCATACAGCAGGCCGGTGGCAGAACCGGGCAGACCTTTCAAATCTCATGACTCCCAGCCACATGCTCATTCCACTAATCCATGATGCAGCCCAAACTATCACTTGTCATTCATTCATTCATTCATTCAATCATATTTCTTGAGTGCTTACTGTGTGCAGAGCACTGTACTAAGTGCTTGGAGAGTACAATTTAGAATAAAGAGAGACAGTCCCTGCCCACATCGGGGATGGGGACATGGGGGTATGGAGGCTCCGGTCGAAGATGGTGACGGTGACAATGAGAAGATTACCCGACAGGGCCACCAAGTAGACCAGGAGGAACAGCGCAGCGTGGACCAGATGCAATTTCCAGACCTTCAAGTAACCCAGCAGGAGGAATTCCCTCACCGTGCTGAAATTTGGCATTTTGGGGAGGCAGCACTGACTTTCTGCATGTGATGAGGGAAGAGCCAAAGTTGGAGTCAATTGATGGGATGGGTGAAGGAATTGACAAGAAACTTGCTGGTGATTCTCTATGGAGAAAAGACAGTTATTGAATTCAAAATGATCTTTGAGTTCACCGTGGAGACATTGAACATTTCTGGGGAATGCTGTCAACTCCCTGCAAAGAAGAGGGAGGGAAGACTTCAATTTAGAGACACTGATTTTGTGGGTTAAGGAATAAGACTAAGTCAATCAATTATATTTATTGAGTGTCTACAGAGGACACGGTATTGGTACATATGATCACGTACCCCAAGGAGCTTCCATTCATCATACCTCATCATTCGTCTAATCCTTTCCTAAGGCATCGCTCAGCTTACATCTCTCCTCTCCTCAACCTCCCCTCAGAACCTGTTGAGTCTTTTCACAAGCAACAAAAACTCAAAGTCGGCTTGAAGGCTCTCCACCCTATGACTGCAATTCACTCCCTTTCCATTGTTCAACACGAATGCTCAGCTCTCAAAGCAATTTCATAATTGTTACTTACTATAGTCTCTCCCGTTTCCATCCTAACCTGGAACTCCTTCTCTTATCCACTCAAAATCAGAGAGAGAACAGTTCTTTCCGAATTTCGAGCACGTCTAAAATCCTCCCCTCCTCCACCCAGTTTCCCCGATTCATTTTCCAGCCCTCTAAACCCACTTCACCTACCTCAAGCATGAATAAACTCATTCTCACCCTCATTTAGTGGACAAAGCATGGACCCAGGAGTTCTCTTCTTGACTGTGAGCTCCTTGAGAGCTGCATACACATCTACCATCTCTGTTATATTGTACTCTCCCAAACATGGCTTAGTGGGAGTCAGAGGACTTTGGTTCTAATCCTGCCTCTGTCCCTTTGCTGCTGTGGGACCTTGGGCAAATCGCTTCACATCTCTGTGCTTCAGGTTCCTCATCTTTAAAATGGCATGCAATAATTGCATATTCATCTTTCCATTCTTTCTATCTTTCTAGTAGGAGCAGGGAATGTGTCTGTTACGGTATCATGAAGTGGATAGCGCACGGGCTTGGGAGTCAGAAAGATTCAGAAGGACCTGGGTTCTAATTACAGCTTCGCCTCATGTCTGCTGTATGACCAAGGGCAAGTCATTTAACTTCTCTGAGCCTCAGTTACCTCATCTGTAAAACGGGCATTAGGACTGTGAGCACCACGTGGAACAAGGACTGTATCCAGCCTGCTTATCCTTTATCTACCCCAGCGTTTAGGACAGTGCTTGGGACATAGTAAGAGCTTAACAAGTACTACTATAACTCTTCTTACTCTAAATGTGCTTAGTGCACGCAATAAGAGCTCAATAAATGATTCAGGATTAATTGATTGATAGTAAATTATACTGTGTAAACCTAGCCCAGTAGTCTGGAAAGCCCATGAGGGCAGAGAGTACAACGTGTCCCACTATTTGCCTTCTCCCAACATTTGGGAAGAACTCCTACAGGAAGGAATTGCTAATAATGCCAGTGGCTAGCCAAAGCTGGTCACACTCTCTCAGCCCTGCCTGTCATTTACCTTCTGCAAGGGATTCTGGGTCCTACTGAAGGACGAAGTGACTGTACACAGTGCTGTCACTGTGCAGGACCACCGTAGCCTGCTGGGTAGGTGGGCATGGTAGCTAGGTTGGAGGAGGAAGGAGGAGAGGTTTGTGATGGTTGGGAGTTACTGAACTGGAAAACACCTCCCCTCCTACAAGCACCCTTGCCCCACTGGAGGCTGCGGCCCTGGTCCGAACCCCAAATTAAGCCTCAGACTGGCTCCATGTCTTCCATCCTCATCCTCGTCTCCCCTACCCCTCCATCCCACTCACCTCCAGTTACTCTCACCGGGGCGGCATGGGGGTGAAGGTCGCTGACCTCTACAGAACTGGGCTGGTCCCCTCTTTCCCCTCAGACTACTTGGTTCGGTCAGCCAGAAAGGAAGAGACAGGAGCCCTCGATCCCTTTCCGCTCTCCCTCAGACTCTGAGACGTTCTCCAGGCGGGTCACCGTCCCTGTAGGTAAAGCAGGAGCTGCTCCGAGGGAGATCCCTGTAGGATGTCTCGGGGCCCTGCGAGGGACCTCGTGGCCTGGACAAGCCAAGCATCATCTGGTCACGTGGTTCGTGAGGCTCCTGGGAGATAAGATCTTGGTCCCTGCAGCATCAGCGATGGTGCCTGCCCTCGGGGTTCCCGTGAAAACAGCAGCATCTGCATCTCAGCGTCCCAACGGTTCCTGTTTTCAACGGCAGTCTTTATCCACTGTGAATGGCTTCACCTTTTTTCTAATTCACAACCTGAGACACTCAATCTATCAGTCAATCAGCCAACTATAACTTTTTCTGATGGCCTTTGTGAAGCGCTTACTATCTGTCAGGCACTATTCTAACTGCTGGAGTAGTTACAAGCTAATCAGATTGGACAGAGTCCATGTCCCCCGTGGGCCTCACATCTCAATCCCCCTTTTACAGATGAGGGAACTGAGGCACGGAAAAGTTAAGCGACCCTGCCCAAGGTCACACAGCAGACATGTAGAGTAGCCAGGATCAGAACCCATGTCCATTTTAATCCCAGGCCCACGCTCTACCCACTAGGCAATGCTGCTTCTTCTGACTTGTCCTGATTGCAAATCCATTCAAGCTTTGGTCATACTTTCTAAAGAAACTATACTCTTGAATCGAACGTTCGTCCACTTTTCCAACTTTCCTTTCTCTCCTTCCTACTCTATGTAATTTATCCTGTGTCTTTCTTCCCCATTAGATCATAATCTCCTGGAGAGCAGAAATAATGCATTTTATTTCTTTTCAGCTCTCATGAGAGTTTACTAAAGTGCTTTCTACCCAGGATGTGGAAAATAAATAAGATGGATGGATAGATGCATTGAATTTGGATGGATGGATGGATGGATGGATGGATGGATGGATGGATAGTTGGGAGGCAAGGATTTGACCAGTCAAAAGTGGGTGGGGGAAGTTTCCATGGTTGCTTCTCTTCCCCCTTGTCACTGAGCAATTTTTTGATTTTCATAACCACCAAGAGTGATCTTAAAATTCATATAATACTTATTTTTATCTTTATTAGTTATATCAGCATTATAATCATTGAATTTATCAAGAATTTACTCCAGACTTCCAAGTGCTGGAGTAGAAATCATAAGAGACATATTTCCCGGCCCCCAGGGCTCAGTGGGTAAAAGATAGAGAGAGCACATATTGAATCCTGATTTACAGAGAGGCCCATAGAGGTTAAGTTGCTGGACCAACGTCGCTGAGCAGTTCATCGGCAGAAATGGGCAAACATCTCAAGTCTTATGACTCCCAGCCACATGCTGATTCCACTAGGTCTTGATGCCTCCCAAGCAACGAACTATCAATTACACACGTTTAATCAGCCTTCCTCCCAGACACTGACCATTCCTCAGTCGCTGGACTTTCTCTTTGAATTTTTAGGCTAGCTGATAAGGATGGGATAATCAGTGAAAGGAACCAGACATTTCATCCCAGAGAGGAGGGATTAGGAATTGCCCCTTTAGGATTCTCTCCAGAGAGGCCTTCATGTCCTGCTTCCTCAGACTGTAGAGGAGAGGATTCAGAGCGGGTAGCACCATCATATAGAAGATGGACACCAATAGATACAGCACCGAGGCGGGGTCTGACACGGGCTTGAGGTAGGCGATGGCAGCCATAGAGAGAAAGACAGTGACGATGATGAGGTGAGGCAAGAAAGTGGAGAAGGCATTGGACTGGCCCTCGGCAGCCGGCATCCTCAGAACGGCCCAGAAATGCTGAAGTACGAGACAGTGATGAGAATGAAGCAGATGACGGTCACATCGATGGTGACGTAGTCCTGGGATTAGGTGATCTTTAGCAAGTAGGGATTATAACAGAAAAACTACTGGCACGATGTTGGACCCACGGAAGGACAGGGAGAAGATCAAAGCTGAAAGTAAGACTCCAAACAGGCCCCCGCTGATCCAGGAGGCGGCGGCCACCTTCCCACAGGCCCCTCGAGCCATGACAGCCTCGTAGCTCAGGGGGAGGCAGATGACGTCATAGCGGTCATAGGACATGATCGTGAGGATGAACAGCTCTGAGCTGTCAAACCAGATCACGGAGAAGACCTGGACGGCACAACCCACTAGGGAGATGGATCACCTGATCTCCTGACCCCTCTTAAAATCCTCCCTCTCCAACTGAACCTCCAACTCCATCTTTTCGCACCTTATAAAAACACTTGCCCCCTCCTTTCTTCCCTTCCTCACCTTGATCTTTAACAATTCACTTTCCAATAGTTCCTTCGCCACTAATTTCAAACATACTCATTTGTCTTCTATTCCTTATCTACTTCTAATCCCTTAGAGAACTAATTGACTACCATGGCTTCAACTACCATCTCTTTGCTGATAATACCAAATCTACATCACCAGCCCTGGACTCTCTTATTCTGAGCAGTCTTGTATTTTCTCCTATTTTCAGGACGTCTCTACTTAGACGTCCCACTGATGCCTCCAATTTAACACATTCAAAACAGAACTCCCCATTTTCCCACTCAAACCCTGTTTTCTCCCATCTTTCCCATCACTGTAGGCAGCACTACTATTTACCCAGTCTCCCAAGCCCATAACCTTGCTATTATCCTTGTCTTATCTCTCTCATCAAACCTTCACATTCAATGTCACCAAAACCTGTTGGTTCTAACTTCACAACATCGCTAAAATCTGCCCTAGCCTCTCCATCTGAACTGCTACCATACTAATCCAAGCATTTATCTTCTCCTGCCTTGATTGCTGCATCAGCCTCCTTGCTGACCTCCCTATCTCCTGTTTCTCCACACTCCAGTCCATACTTCACTCAGATGCCCAGATCATTTTTAAGAGGAAACTGAAGCCCAGAAAAGTGAAGTGATTTGCTAGTCACCCAGCGAGTAAGTGGTGGGGCAGAGATTAAAGCCTCTGACTCCCAGGACTGTGTTCTTTTTTCCCCTATATCGCACTTCTTCCATAGTGCCAGAGTGCCATGACCTAACTGGTAGTTGCTTTGACAAATTTGTGTTCTTCTCTGCTCACATTAGCTAACGCTTAATGAAGATTCCAGCTGAACCTCATGGAAGCAATCAATGGTATTTATTGAGTGCTTACTTTGTAGAAGTAAGCGTGGAGAAGCAGCGTGGCTCAGTGGAAAGAGCCCGGGCTTTGGAATCAAAGGCCATGGGTTCAAATCCCGGCTCCACTTGTCAGGTGTGTGACTTTGGGCATGTCACTTCACTTCTCTGCGCCTCAGTTACCTCATCTGTAAAATGGAGATTAAGACGGTGAGCCCCCCATGGGACAACCTGATCACCTTGTAACCTCCCCAGGGCTTAGAACAGTGCTTTGCACATAGTAAGCACTTAATAAATGCTATCATTATTATTATTTGTACAGAACACTTTACTAAGGCTTTGGGAGTGTATAATATAACAGAGAAGCTCTGCACACAATAAGTGCTCAATAACTATGATTGTTTGAGTAAGCTGAAAGACAGCATGGCCTAGTGGCTAGAGCATGGGGCTGGCAAACTGAAGGACCTGGGCTTTAGTTCTGGCTCCCTCCTTGTCTGCTATGTGACCATGTGGATTAATGGCGATTAAGACTGAGCCCCTTGTTGGAATAGGGACTACAGTGAACAACCTGATTAACTTGTATCTACCCCAGTGCTTAGTGAAGTGTCTGGTATATAGTAAGCACTTAACAAATACCATTAAAGAAAAAATAAACACAGAGTTGATAGATACGTTTCTTACCCAAAAGGCCCCAGGGGGTACTTCGGTCACAAACTTTACCCCAGAAGTCAGATCACATCCTCAGTCCGGTTGCTCAATAAATGAATCAATCAGTTGCATTTATTGAGCACTTACTGTGTACAGAGTACTATACTAAGCAAATGGAGAGTACAATACAACAGAGTTGATAGACATGTCCTCTAACAAACAATGATCTTAGAGTCTAAAGGATAGCTGATTCACCATTCATTGGAATGTCCATTTCAGTGTTCAATATTTCTCTCTCTCTCATTGGTCTACCAGGACAGTGGATCTTATACGCATCAAAAAGAAACACCACACCATCAGTTTTAAAACACTCAATCACCTTGACCCCCCCCACCTCTCCTCGCTGCTCTCGTTATACAACGCAGCCTGCACACTTCGCTCCTCTAGCGCCAACTCACTATGCCTCAATCTCATCTACCTCACTGCCAACCCCTCGCCCATGTCCTGCCTCTGACCTAGAACTCCCTCCCTCTTCATATGCAACAGACAATTACTATGTCTCATTTTCAAAGCCTTTAGAAGGCATATTTCTTTACATACCTCTGTCACCTGATTGCTATGTGACGTTGGGCACGTCACTTAATTTCTCTGGGTCTTAGTTTCCTCAATTGTAAATGGGGATTGAGTACTTCAACTGTTAGGCAAATGTGGGAAAGGGACTGTACCTGACTTGATTACTTTGAATCTACCCCAGGCACTTAGAGCAGTGCTTGACACGTACTAAGTGCTTAACAATTATCATTAGAAATGAAATAAGGAGGAAGAAGCAGAGGAAGAAGATAAATACTGGGAAGCAGCGTGGCCTAGTGGAAAGAGCAAAATCCTGAGAGTCAGAGTACCTGGGTTCTAATCCCAACTCTGCCACTTGTCTGCTGTGTAATCTTGAGCAAGTTACTTAACTTCTCTCTTGCCTCAGTTACCTCATCTGGAAAATGGATATTCAATACCTGTCCTCCCTTTGACTTAGACTGTTTGACCCACGTGGGACAGGGACTGTGTTCAACCTGAATAACCTGCATCTACCCCAGCACTTAGGGCAGTGTTTGAAACATAGGAAGCATTCAATAAAAGCCATAGTTATTCATGAAGAGGATGAAGACAGGGAATATGGATTTATTTGCCTTGTCTTCTATGAGGAAATGGGAGAGATTCCTATATTTATTTTCCCCAATCTCAGTTCGGATGTGAAACTCCCTCCTTGGCCCACTCTCCCTCTGTACCTCCCATTCGGACTCACGGCGTCGGGCCTTGACTTCAGTTCTCATACTGATTCACATCCCCGACTTCTCTTTTCGAGCCTGGAAATCCGTGGTGAGGAGGAAGAGGCTTTCCACACCTCTTGGTCCCCATTCACCTTGGCTCAACAAGGGCAAAAGCATCAACAGCTGCTTCTAACTTCCCCTTATTAGGATTGGCCAGGTTTCCCTGAGGGAGGGGGCATCTCCCTTGGGAGATGGGACGGGGACCTCATTATTAGCGAGACACCGAAAAGCTTTGCAGGTGAGTTTCTCAGGAGGATCCCCAAGCCCAATCCTGGTGGCTCTCCTGGGAAACGGAACAGTCACCAGAGTGTCAGTTTCCTTTCAGTTAAGCCCTGCTGTTGTTGTTGCTTATTTTGTTTATGGTGTTTGCTGAAGAGCTTACTATGTGCCAGCCACTGTTCTATGTGCAGGAGTAGATATGAATTAATCATGTTGGACACAGTCCCTGTTACATATGGGTCAGAGAGTCTTAATCCCCATTTTACAGGTGAGGTACTTGAGGCCCAGAGAAGTGAAGTGACTTGCCCAAATTCACTCAGAAGAAAAGTGGTGGAGCTGGAATTAGAAGTCAGGTCCTTCTGATTCCCAAACCCATGTTCTATCTACTAGGCCATGGTGCTGTGGGTCTGGGGGACAGAACATATCCCTGGGAATTCAGAGACCCTGAACTAATAATAATAACTGCGGCATTTGTTAAGCACTTACTCTATGCCAGGCACCTAACTGCGCACAACGGAAGATACAAACAAATCGGGGTGGACACAGTCCCTGTCCCTCATCGGGGCACTCAGTTTTAATCCCCATTTTACATATGAGGTAACTGCAGCACAGTGAAATGAAGTGACCTTCCCAAAGTCACACAGCAGATAAGTTGTCGAGCTTGGATTAGAACACAAGTACTGCTGACTCCCAGGCCCGGAATGTATACACTAGGCTATTTCAACCCCCATCTCTGCTGGTTGGCACTGGGCCACCTCTGGGGGAGGTTTCTGATCAATAAATCAGCGTTGTATGAGCTGGGTGGATCTACTAAAAATCCTTCAACAGAGATGGCTAATGTGGACAGCAAAGATATAGCTGGAAAACTTGAGTTCTGGTCCTCGCTTCACCACTCTCTGCTGTGACTTTGGGCATGCCATTTAACTTTCCTGCACCTCAGGTTGCTCCTCTATAAAATGGGGAGTAAACACCTTTCCACCTGATTTTTATTTCAATATTCGTCACCCCCTCTAGAATGTAAGCTCATGGGGGGCAGGGAACATGTCTACCAACTTGATTATATTGTTATATTGTATGCTCCCAGGCCTTTAGTAGAGTGCTCTGCACACAGTAAGCATTCAGTAAATGAGACTGTTGAGGTTAAAAGCAATGTGGCCTACTGGAAAAAGCATGAGACTGGGAGTCAAAGAAGGTCATGTGTTCGAATCCTGGCTCCACGACTTGTCCGCTGTGTAATCTTGGGCAAGTCACTTCACTTCTCTGTGCCTCAGCTACCTCATATGTAAAATGGGGATTGGGACTGAGAGTCCCATATGGGACAGGGACTTTGTCCAACCCGATATGCTTGCATCTACTCCAGTTTTTGGTACAGTGCCTGTCATACAGTAAGCACTTAGCAAATACCATGATTATATTATTATTATTATTATTATTATTATTATTATTATTATTATTATTTTATTAACCTGGGTTCTAATACTGGCTCCTCCATTTGCCTGTTGTGTGACCTTGAGAAAGTC
This sequence comes from Tachyglossus aculeatus, assembly GCF_015852505.1. Lineage (NCBI taxonomy): Eukaryota > Metazoa > Chordata > Mammalia > Monotremata > Tachyglossidae > Tachyglossus > Tachyglossus aculeatus. The sequence continues at coordinate 1,656,869 of NW_024045098.1, forward strand.
ATTTCACTTGTCTGTGCCTCAGCTGCCCATCTACAAAATAGGGATTAAATGTAAATGTGAGCCCTAGGTGGGACAGGGACTGGTCTAACCTGATTAACTTGTATCTATCCCAACACTTAGTACAGGGCCTGGCACAGATTAAGTACTTAACAAATACCATTTGGAAAAAAAGTTGAGGATTCTCTACTGCAGGGTTCCCTCAAATTCATTCATTCAATCATTCAATTGTATTTATTGAGCGCTTACTGTGTGCAGAGCACTTTACTAAGCACTTGGGAGAGTACAGTACAACAATGATTAGACACGTTCCATGCCCACAAACAATCTTATAGTCTGAGGGAGACATACCTTAATATGAAGAGATAAATTACATATATGTACATACGTGCTGCGGAGCTGGGTGGGTGGATCAACAAAAGGAGCAAGTCAGGGTGACACAGAAGAGAGTGGGAGAAGAGGAAAAAGGGGTTTAGTCTGGGAAGGCCTCTTGGAGGAGAGGTGCCTTCAATAAGTCTTTGAATGGGGTGGGAGAGTAATTTTCTGTCGGATTTGAGGAGGGAGGGCATTCCAGGCCAGAGGCCGGATGTGGGCGACAGGCCAGCGGCGAGATAAAGGAGATCAAGGTACAGTGAGAAGGTTGGCTTTAGAGAAACGAAGTGTGTGGGCTGGGTTGTAATATGAGAGTAGCGAGGTGAGGTAGGAGGGGACCAGGTGACTGAGTCCTTTAAAGCCAATGGTGAGGAGTTTTTGTTTGGTGCAAAGGTGGATGGGCAACCACTGGAGATTTTTGAGGAGTGGGGAAATATGTCCTGAATATTTCTGTAGAAAAATGATCCAGGCAGCAGAGTGATGTACGGACTGGACTGAGGAGAGAGAGGAGGCTGGGAGGTCAGCAAGGAGGCTGATGCAGTAATTTGGGAGGGATAAAATAAGTGATTGTATTAACATGGTAGCAGTTTGAATGGAGAGGAAAGGGTGGATTTTAGCAATGTTGTGAAGGTGGGACCGACAGGATTTAATGATGGATTGAATATGTGGGTTGAATGAGAGAGCAGAGTCAAGGATATTGTCAATGTTATGGGCTTGTGAGACAGGAAGGATGGTGGTGCCATCTACAGTGATGGGAAAGTCAGGGGAAGGACAGGGTTTGGGAGATAGATAGATAGATAGATAGATAGATAGATAGATAGATAGATGGATAGTATTTGTTAAACACTTATATGCCAGGCACTGTACTAATCACTGGGATAGATATAAGCTAATCAGGTCCCTTACAATCCAAGTCCCACATAGTGAAGCAGTGTGGCTTCATGGATAGAGTACTGGTCTAGAAGTTAGAAGGTCTTGGTTTCTAATCTCAGCTCTGCCACATTCCTTCATTCAATCATATTTATTGAGCGCTTACTGTGTGCAGAGCACTGTACTAAGCGCTTGGGAAGTACAAATTGGCAACATATAGAGACGGTGCCTACCCAACAGCGGGCTCACAGTCTAGAAGGGGGAGACAGAGAACGAAACAAAACATATTAACAAAATAAAATAAATAGAATAAAAATGTACAAATAAAATAAATAAATAGAGTAATAAATCCGTACAAACATATATACATATATACAGGTGCTGTGGGGAGGGGAAGGAGGTAAGGCGGGGGGGATGGGGAGGGGGTGGGGGGGAGAGAAAGGAGAGGGCTCAGTCTGGGAAAGCCTCCTGAAGGAGGTGAGCTCTCAGTAGGGCTTTGAAGGGAGGAAGAGCCACGTGTCTGCTGTGTGACCTTGGGCAAGTCATTTCACTTCTCTGGGCCTCATTTGCCTCATCTGTAAAATGGGGATTAAGAGTGTGAGCCTTATGTGTGACGGGGACTGTGTCCAAATTGAATTACTTGTATCTACCCCAGCACCTAGAGCAGTGCTTGGTGCTGAACAAGTACAATTATTATTATTATTATGTGTTCACAGTCTTAATTCGCATTTTACAGATGAGGTAACTGAAGCTCAGGAAAGTGAAAGGAATTTTCCAAGGTCACACATCGGACAAATGGAAAAGCCAGGATCAGAACCCAGGCCCTTTCACTCCCAGGCCCGTGCTCTGTCCTCTAAGTCACGCTGCTTCCCTTACCACATTCCTGTCTTCCCTGCACTGCTGTCCTGGGTTCCTACCTTGGCTCTAACCATATTGTTAGTTCTTCTGTTTCGTGACAGTTCCCTTTCATCTGATTCTCCTCCTGTCTAGTGCAGAGGAAAGGATGATAGACATGGAGATGTTCTAATAGGGTAGGGCAAGGGCCAGGCCCCAGGAGTTGGGAGAGGAAGGGGGCAGCAGAGAGGAACGAGAAAGGCTGCTCCTCTGCCTGACTCTCTCCACACTCATGCTATTTTTTATGGTTTTTGTTAAGCACTTACTATGTATCAGACACTGTTCTAAGCTCTGGGGTAGATACAAAGTACTCTGTTCCCACGTGGGGCTCACAGTCTTAATCCCTATTTTACAGATGAGGTATTTTATTAATGACAATAATAATGGTATTTGCTAAACGCCTACTATGTGTCAAACACTGTTGAAAGTGCTGGGGTAGATACCTTACGGGGCTCACAATATTAATCCCCATTTTACAGTTGAGGTATCTGAGGCCCAGAGAAATGAAGTGACTTGCCCAAGGTCACACACCAGATATGTTGTGGAGCTGGGATTAGAACCCATGACCTTCTAACTCTATCCATTAGGCCATGATACTTCGTTTTCTGCTCCACCACTACCTCACACTCTGGCTCTGCCACCACCTGACTGAACCAAGCTATCACCTCTACACAGATGCTTCCCAAATCTCCTTCTCCAGCCCAGATCTCTCTCTTTTTAAAAAATGATATTTGTTAAACACTGAAAATGTGTCAGAAACTTTACTAAATGCTAGGGTAGGTACAAGCTAATCAGGTTGGACACGGTCCTTGTCCTTCATGGGGCTCACAGTCTTAATCCCCATTTTACAGATGAGGTAACTGGAGCACAAAGAAGTGAAGTGACCTGCCCAAGGTCCCACTACAGACAAGCGGTGGAGCTGGGATTAGATCCCAGATTCTTCTAAATTGCAGGCTTGTGCTGTATCAGCTGGGTCATGCTATTTCCTTCCTTCTCTGCAGTCTCACATTTCCTCCTGCCTTCAGGACACCTCTACTTGATGTCCCATCAATATTTTAAAATGACCATGTTCAAGGCAGAATTCTTCATTATTCCACCCAAAATCTGTCTGCCGGACTATTCCATCACTGTAAACAGCACCACTATCCTCCCTTTCTCTCAAACCCATAACCTTGATATTGTCCGCAACTCACCACTCTCATTCAACCCACATATTCAATCTGTCACCAAATCCTATCAGTTCTACAAGAACCACACTGTTAATATTCTGCCCTCTCCTCTCCATCCAAACTTCCACTACATGCATCCAAGCATTTATCCTATCTCACTTTGATTACTGTATCAGCCTCCTGGTTGACCTCCCAGCCTCCTGTCTCTTCCCACTCCAGTCCATACTTCGCTGTGCTGTCCGGATCATTTTCCTAAAATTGCATTCAATTCATATCTCCCCACTCCTCGGAAACCTTTAGTGGCTGCCTATCCTGCTCTGCAACAACAGAAACTCCTTACCATCGCCTTTAAACTCTCAATCACCTTGCCCCCTCCTACCCTACCTCCCTGATTGCCTACTACAACCCAGTCTGTGTATTTTGCTTCTCTAATGCCAACCTACTCATTGTACCTCAGCCTCGTCTGTTTCACCACTGATCTCTTGTCCAGATCCTTGCTCTGGCCTGGAACTCCATTCTCCTTCATATACAACAAACACTCCCTTGCTATGATATTTGTTAAGTACTTTCTATGTTCCAGGTCTGTACTAAGCGCTGGGGTACATACAAGCTAATCAGGTTGGACACAGTCCATGTCCCACATGAGCTAACAGTCTTAATCCCAATTTTACAGATGAAGTAACTGAGGCCCAGGGAAGTGAAGTGACTTTCACAAGGTGGCACAGCAGCCACGTGGCAGAGCTGTGATTAGAACCAAGATCCTTCTGACTCCAAGGCCCATGTTTTTTTCATTAGCCCCTGCTGCTTCCAAATCTCTCCACTTCCAAAGCTTTATTAAAATCACATCTCTTCCAAGGGGCCTTTTCTAGCTTAATCTTCTTTTCCCTTACTTCCTCCCCTTTCTAGGTCACATTGCACTTAGATCTGTATCACTAAAGCACTTGATATTCAATCCCCATTCAGCACCAGACCACTTATGTACGTATCCATAATTAATTTGAATATCTGTCTCCCCTTCTAGACTATAAGCTCTAGGCACGGAATGTCCCTACCAGCTCTGTTTCTACCAGCTCTCCCAAAAGCTTCTTACAATGCTCTGCACACGGTAAGTGATCAATAAATAGCTTGATTGATCGAAAGGAAGACTGTCCAGTCTTAATAAAGGCTCCTGGTTACCCTAAAATGCCCCAGGGCCACATGGGTGTGGGAGGTAACACTCGTGGCACAGTCTGAACTCTGCTGAACCTCAGGGATGATGTCACCAACTGGCTCCGGAGTCTCCCAGGTAAGGAGGCTTCTCCGGCAGAGCTCAGGGCTGGTCCTCCCGGGAAAGCCCCCACTTACACCCTGCCCAGAAGAGTGGCAGGTTTAAGGGGACAGTGAGGCCAACGGTGGAACACTGAGGACAGGTTACCCCGCCAAGCTTTTTCTGACACAGTCACGAACGTGCAGGAGAAAAAGAGAGGTGAGAATCCATAACCAGCAGGAACCCCTAACCCTAGACCGTTCCAGTGAGTCTGAGTTGGGGGACTTGTGGCAAAAATAGAGGAGACAATGAATCCGTCCAATTTCCTCACCTCAAAGTGATATTTTTGTTTGGGACATTTATTAAGGGCTTACTGTAAGCCAACGGGTGAGGCAGAAACAAGATGACCAGAACAGACCTTCTGCCACTCAAGAACCAAGCGGTAGGAGAGCAGCGGCCACATCCCCATTTTATGGAGAATGAAACCGAGGCCCAGAGAGTTGCAGTGAGGTACCCAAGGAGTGCCAATGGCAGAGATGGTAGCAGAACCCAGGTCCTCTAGCCTTACCACTAGATCATGCTATCTCTAAGGGAGAGATCTCCCCTGAGGAAAATCACAGACAGTTTCTTCGAGGTGAATAGGGGTTCACTAATTTTCTCATGGAGCAGATTCCTGCCCTGAACTAGGATCCTATCTTTTATTGATTTTTTTCTTGTCAAGCCCGGCAGTAGAAGGCTGAATTGTTGATCATCTGGGCCTATCTCTTAGGGGGTGTTAGGTTGGGACAGGGTGCAAGCCCTGACAGAAGGAAAGGGATCTATCTTTCCACCACCTATTCCCAAATAATGGAAATTCCCAGACATGGAAGGGAGAATCTAGCCGGGCTTGGAACCATGAAAGTTTTTATTTGTTTGAAAACAAGTATGCAGATGTATTGCTGTATTTTGCTTTCCTAAGTACTTAGTACAGAGTTATGCACAAAATAAGCCAAACTAGCTCTCTTCCTCCCTTCAAAGCCCTACTGAGAGCTCACCTCCTCCAGGAGGCCTTCCCAGACTGTACTCCCCCTTTTTCCTCTGCTCCTCCTCCATCCCTCCCCATTCTCCCTCCCTTCATCTGCTCTTCCCCCTTTCTCTCCCCACAGCACTTGTGTATATTTGTACATACTTATTACTCTATTCATTTCATTAATAATGTATATATAGTTATAATTATATTTATTCTGTTGGTATTGACACCTGTCTACTTGTTTTGTTTTTTTTGTCTGTTTTCATCTTCTAGACTGTGAGCCCGTTGTTGGGTAGGGACCGTCTCTGTGTGTTGCCAGCGTGTACTTCCCAAGTGCTTAATGCACTGCTGTGCACACAGTAAGTGCTCAATAAATGCGATCGAATGAATGAATAAGCCCTCAATTAGTACGATTGAATGAATGAATGAATATCTCTGTGTGTATGTGTGTGTGTGTGTGTGTGTGTGTGTGTTTCTGTGTCTGTGTGCGAGTATGTTGGTGTTTTTGTGTGTCTGTGAAAACATATCAATGTATTTGTTTCACATCCAAGCCGTCACCAAAACCTGCCGGTCTCAGCTCCGCAACATTGCCAAGATCTGCCCTTTCCTCTCCATCTATACCGCTACGCTGCTCATTCAAGCTCTCATCCTATCCCGTCTGGACTACTGCACCAGCCTTCTCTCTGATCTCCCATCCTCGTGTCTCTTCCCACTTCAATCCACACTTCATGCTGCTGCCCGGATTATCTTTGTCCAGAAACGCTCTGGGCATATTACTCCCCTACTCAAAAATCTCCAGAGGCTACCAATCAATCTGTGCATCAGGCAGAAACTCCTCACCCTGGGCTTCAAGGCTGTCCATCACCTCGCCCCCTCCTACCTCACCTCCCTTCTCTCCTTCTACAGCCCACCCCGCACCCTCCGCTCCTCTGCCGTTAATCTCCTCACCGTACCTCGTTCTCGCCTATCCCGCCATCGACCCCCGGCCCACGTCATCCCCCGGGCCTGGAGTGCCCTCCCTCTGCCCATCCGCCAAGCTAGCTCTCTTCCTCCCTTCAAGGCCCTACTGAGAGCTCACCTCCTCCAGGAGGCCATCCCAGACTGAGCCCCTTCCTTCCTCTCCCCCTCATCCCCCTCTCCATCCTCCCCATCTTACCTCCTTCCCTTCCCCACAGCACCTGTATATATGTATATATGTTTGTACATATTTATTACTCTATTTATTTATTTATTTTGCTTGTACATATCTATTCTATTAATTTTATTTTGTTAGTATGTTTGGTTTTGTTCTCTGTCTCCCCATTTTAGACTGTGAGCCCACTGTTGGATAGGGACTGTCTCTATATGTTGCCAACTTGTACTTCCCAGGCGTTTAGTACAGTGCTCTGCACACAGTAAGCACTCAATAAATACGATTGATTGATTGCTTGATTGATTGATTGATTGAATGAGTCTCTTGAGCGCCGGGAGCCATGTCTTATTCCCACCTGAATAATCTCTCCCAATGTATTACAATACAGTGCACAAAAATAAGCACTTAATAAATACTATTACTATGACTACTAGTATCATTCCACTGCAGTGCTTCGGCACAGAGTAATGGCTTATTAACAATGAAGATAGCAATTTTCTTTATGATAATTGGCATCATTGTTGAAGTTACTGTGCATCCTGAAAAATGTCTTTATTTTCCTTCAGAATCTGTTATCCTTTTTTTTTTCTATTCATTCCCTTCAAGGATGCAACCAGGTAGTTGGTTATCTATGCTGATTCCTCAGGCTATATATCCTTAACCAGCTTCAAGGGCCAGGATATGGGTTTTAGACATTGAAAAATGATGACGGTTCCTAGAACATGGCGTAGTGGATAGAGCACGGGCCTGGGAGCCAGAAGGTCATAGATTCCAATAACACTTCTGCCACTTGTCTGCTGTGTGACCTTGGGCTAGTCACTTAGCTTCTTTGTGCTTCAGATAACTCATCATTAAAATGGGGATTGAGACTGTGAGCCTCACATGAGTCAGGGACTGTGTCTAACCCGATTAACTTGTCTCCACCTCAGTGCTTGATTTAGTACCTGGCACATAGTAAGTACTTAACAAATACAATAATTATTATTACTATTATTACTTCACTCATGAGTACTTCTGATCTCAGCCCTTTTCCTCCCCACAGATTAGAATGCTGAGTGGACCAGAAAAGCAGCATGGCTGAGTGGAAAGGATCAGAGGACCTGGGTTCTAATTCTGCCTCTTCTTGTGTGACCTCGAACAAGTCACTTCACTTCTTTGTGACTCAGTTATCTCATCTATAAGACAGCGATTAAATTCCTGTTCTCCCTCCTATGCCATGCTCTTCTTTCCCACGTGGCTACACCTTCCAGAATCTCTAACAGGGAACTGGAATTCTGTGTCCTTTCTCTCATGGGAATCAATTAATCTATCGTATTTATCAAGTGCTTACTGTGTGCAGACGACTGTACTAAGCACTTGGGAGAGGACAATACAACAGAATTGGTGGACACATTTCCTGCCCACAACAAAATTACAGACTACAGGGAAGAAAGTGCTTTCTCTTTGCAGCACTGTGCATCTCCCCCAAATGGCCCTCAGGAGCTGCTACCAAGATCCTGAATGAATGAATCAATCAATCCACTTGTATTTATTGAAATCTTACTGTGTGCAGAGCACTGTATTAAGCACTTGGGAGAGTACGATACAACAGAGTTGGCAGGCAAATTCCCTGCCCACAATGAGCTTATAGTCTAGAGGGAGAGACAGACATTACTAGAAATGAATAAATTACTGAAATGTGCATAAGTGTGATGGGGCTGAGGATGGGGTGAATATCAAGTGCTTAAAGGGTACAGGTCCAAGTGAATGGGTGACACAGAAGGGAGAGTGTTGAGGACAAGAGGTGGTCATCTGTAGCAACCATCACACTTCACTATTGGAGGACCTTCTTCCCACTTCTCAGGGATACGATTTGCATTTTATTCCCATCTGTGTATTATCTCCCACGGTTCAGTATAGTGCTCTGCGCCCAGTAAGTGCTTAATAAATATTATTACTACTATTTAGAGAGGGCTCTATTGGAGAAGACCTCCTGGAGGAGATGTGCTTTTAATAAGGCTTTGAGAGAGGGAAAAATGATTGTCTGTTGACTATTAATAGGGAGGGCGTTCCAGTCCAGAGGCAGGACAAGGGCAAGGGGTCGGTGATGAAACAGATGAGATCGAGATACAGTAAGCAAATTGGCCTGAATGTTGTTAACAGATTCCATGGTCACCTCAATGCACGCTCAACAACTGTTCATTAGAAATAATAATGATAGTATTTGTTAAGCACTCGCTATGTGCCAAGTACTGTTCTAAGCGCTGGGGTAGATATGAGGAAATCAGGTTGTCTCACGTGGGACTCAAACTCTTAATCCCTATTCGACAGATGAGGTAACTGAGGCACTGAGAAGTGAAGTGACTTGCCCAAAGTCACACAGCAGACAAGTGGCGGAGGCAAGATTATAACCCATGACCACTGACTCCCAAGCCCGTGCTCTTGCCACTAAGCCATGCTGCTTCTCATGTGGTATTTTCTAAACACTATGTGCCAAACACTGTATTAACCATTGGGGTAGATACAAGTCAATTAGCTTGGACACTGTCCCTCTCCCACATGGGGCTTATTTTCCCATTGTATACTCATTCTGGATCTACTCTGGTTTCAGAGTTTCCTACTGAGTGCTGGGTAGATACAAGATAATCAGGTTGGACAGAGTCCATGTCCCATATGGGGCTCACAGACTTAATTCCCATTTTAGAGATCAGGAAGCTGAAGCTAAGAGAAGTTGTGACTTGCCCAATGTCACCATTGCTTGTTTTTTAAAATTTTAATGGTATTTGTTAAGCACTTACTGTGTGCTAGTCACTGTACTAAGCACAGATTGGACACAATTCATGTGAAACATGGGACTCACAGTCTTATTCTCCACTTTACAGATAGGGTATGTGAGGCACAGATTAGGTTAAATAACTTGGCCTAGTGGAAAGAGCAAAGACCTAGGAGTCAGAGCATCTGGGTTCTAATCTGGATCTGTCACTTACCTGCTGTGTGACCTAAGACAAGTCCCTTCATTTCCCTGTGCCTCAATTCTCTCTTCATGAAAATGAGCCCCATGCAGGACAGGGACTGTATCCAACCTACCTGACGAGTATATAGCCCAGAGCATAGAACAGTGTTTGACACATAATAAGAGCTAAACAATTACCATTAAAAGATATGTGTTTTCCCTCGTACTTAGACTGTGAGCCCCATGTGAGGACCTGATTATCTTGTATCTACACCCGGTGCTTAGAACAGTGCTTGACATATAGTCAGAGTTTAACAAATTCCACAATTATTATAAACAGGTGGAGCAGGTGCTTTCTTCTAGTCCAGATGGTGATCATGGCAACGTTAGTGAGAAAGCAACTCACTTTATCTCTCCTGAAATTATCCCATGAGGCCAAGCTATCTGTTCCGGAAAACAATCTTTGGTGTCCCATTCAGAGGGAGTGTTGACAAATTATCAGGAGGTATGGAGGCAGAGGGGGATAGTGGGAATCAGAAGACCTGGGTTCTAGTCCCAGCTTTATCCTCCACCTCTCCCTCTGGGAGACTTCACCATTTCTTCATCTAGGTGTCCTGAAATGTCTCAAAGATACAATCGCTTTTACCTACCCAAAAGGTAGGTAAAAAGAACCCATAAGTTCTTTGTAGGCAGGGAATGGATCTATCATATTGTACTCTCCCAAGTGCTTACTACAGTGCTCTGCATGCAGTAAGTTCTCAGTGAATACAATTGACTGACTGATTCACTTACTGACTGACACGTGGTGGAGCCGGAATTAGAATACAGGTCCACTGACTCCCAGTCCTGGGACTTTTCCACTAGATCAGGCTGCTTCACTGTGCCCCAATTACCTTAGCTGCAAAATGGGGATTAAGACTGTGAGCCCCTTGTGGGACATGGACTATATCCCACCTGATTTTATTCTGTCTACCCCAGTGCTTAGTACAGTGCCTAACACATCATAGGAACTTAACAAATACCATTCAATAAATGCTATTACTATTATTGCAACCACTGCTGTTGCTGCTATTAATACTTATGGTATTTGTTCCGTGCTTAACATGTTCCAGTCACTTTTCTGAGCACTGGGGTAGATGCAAGATAATCAGGTTGGACAGAGTCCGTGTCCCACATAGGGCTCATGGTCTTAACCCCCATTTTACAGATGAGGGAACTGAGGCACAGAGAAGTTAAGTGATTTGCCCAAAGTCACATAGGAGACAAGTGCAAAGTCAGGATTAGAACCCATAACCTTCTGACATTCAGGCCCATGCTCTATCCACTAGGCCATAGTGCTGCTTACTGCTACTTCTACTCTCCCCTTGGACATGCTCCCCCTTGTCATTCAACACTGACCCCAGTCTCATTCACTTACTCTCCTTGTCCATGGTAAGTGTTCAATAAATATGATTAATTGATTTGCCTCTCAGGTCATTAATTCATTTTGACTCTCCACCACTGAAGCTTACTTTCATGGAGTTGGGTGGAGCAAAGGGCTCAACCGATAGAATACAGGGGTGATTATCCTGGGTACCTCCACAAAACTAGACTCCTCCACCCAATATACTGCAGTGATAGTATCCTTTGTGTCTCCATAGTGCTGGATTCCCCTACTCCTACTATAACTGAGCCCACACACCTGATAAATGCCACTGATTGATTGACTGCTCTGTACACAGTAAGTGTTCAATAAATACCATCGATGGATTAACTGATTACTCTGCACATGGTAAACACTCAATAAATAGCATTGATTGATTGATTGTGTGCAATCTTATTTTTTCGATATCCAGCACAGTGTGTGGCACTTAGTAAGTGTCAAATACTACTACGATTATTACTGCTGTTTCTGTTATCATTATGATAAACATGTTGCAGCTAAGGCAATTGGGGCACAGTGAAGCAGCCTGATGTAGTGGAAAAGTCCCAGGCCTGGGAGTCAGTGGACCTGTATTCTAATTCCGGCTCCACCACGCGTCAGTCAGTAAGTGAATCAGTCAGTCAATTGTATTCACTGAGAACCTACTGCATGCAGAGCACTGTAGTAAGCACTTGGGAGAGTACAATATGATAGATCCATTCCCTGCCTACAAAGAACTTATAGTCTGTGTGACCTTGGGCAAATCACTTAATTTCTCTGTGCATCAGTTACCTCACCTGTAAAATGGGGATTAAGACTGTGAGCCCTATTTGGGATGTGGATTGTGTCCAACCTAATTTGCTTGTATCTACCCCATTGATGAGTACAGTGCCTGGCACATAGTAAGGAATGAAGTGTGATGATAACAAATGATGAAAATGTGTATGCATTTTGCCTCCTAAGCCGAATGGGAGGTGTGCAGAGACTTCTCTATTGGAAAAAATTCCTCTTTAAGAATCTTCCCATTGTGATCTTCATGTACCTGTTCCTCAAGCTGTAGGTGACGAGGTTCAGGGTGGGGGGCACCACAGTGTAGAACACGAACATCAGAAGGTCCATAACTGAGGGAGAGTCCGAGTGGGCCTTGAAATAGGCAAAGAATCCCATGAAGAGGAAAACAGTGAAGACGACGAGATGGGGCGGGCAGGTAGAGAAGGCTTTGGTCCGGCCTTCTGTGGCCAGTATCCTCAACACGGTCGCCACGATATGGACGTAGGAGACGACGATGCCAATGAAACAGCAGAAGTCGAAAACCACATTGACGCAGGTGGGCACCACCTCTATGAAGACATCAGGAGAGCAGGAGATGGTGAGTAAGTGGGGGAAGTCACAGAAGAACTGGCCCACAACGTTGGACCCACAGAAGGATAAGGAGAAGGTGCTGGCTGTGTGTAATGCAACAGACAGCCCCCCGCTCAGCCATGAAGCGGTGGCCATCTTCACACAGGCCCCTTGATTCATGACGACCTCCTAGAGCAGGGGTTGGCATATGGCCACGTAGCGATCGTAGGATATCACTGTGACGATGACCAGCTCTGTAAAAACTAATCAAAGAGCAAAAAAACCCTGTAGGACACAGCCCCAGATAGAGATAGATCTGTCATTAGTCAGGGATTTGTGGACGGATTTAGGGATGGTGACGGAGATTAGGGAGAGGTCGAGGACGGACAGGTTCCTGAGGAAGAGGTACATGGGAGTGTGGAGGCATCGGTCGAGGGTGGTGATGGCGACTATGAGGATATTCCTCATCAAGGCCGTCAGGTAGAGCAGGAGGAACAGCGTGCCATGGACCAACTGCAGCTCCGGGACCTCTGAGAACCTGAGAAGCAGGAATTCCTTCACTGTGGTGACATTTGTCATCTCTTAGGGTGTCTGATTCACTTGCTGTGTTCAAGGAGGAGTAGGAAAGAAAATGAACCAACACTAGCTATGTATTGTGTATGTATATGAGTGTTGTGTCATACAAAGAATCAAATATCAAGATGGGGACCAAAGATAAAAGGTCCTGAAATGTGGTCCACAATAACAGACACAAAGCCTATGCCACCAATCAAACAATCAATCATTCTGAGTGCTTACTGTTCCCGGGGCACTGTACTAAGCACTTAAGAGAGTGCAAGACAGCAGAGCTGGTAGACATGTCCCATTCAAACAATGTGCTTACAGTCTAGAGAAGAAGAAAGACATTTATATACATAAATAATTTGTAATATATAATATACATATCTCAAACAATCAGTTGTATTCACTGAGAACTTACTGTATGCAGAGCATCGTACTAACTGCTTGGGAGAGTACAGTAGAACATAGTTGGCAGAAATAATCCCTGCCCACAATGATCTTGCAGTTTAGAGAGAGAGAGAGACAATAGTATAAACAAGAAAATGTACAGATATTGCCATAACCCCTGTGCGGCTGAAGGAGGGGTGAATAAAAGGAGCAAATCAAAGTGCAAGGGTGGCGTAGAAGAGAGGTGGTGGAGAGGACAGGAGTGCTTAGTCGGGGAAGGCCTTTTGGAGGAAATGTAGTTTTAATAAGGCTTTGAAGTTGGGGAGATTGATCATCTGTCGGATGTGAAGAGGAAGGGTGTTCCAGGCCAGAGGCAGGATGTGGGCAAGAGGTTGGCGATGAGATGGACGAGACTGAGGTACAATGAGTAGGTTGCTACCAGCGTTGCAAAATTCATTCATTCATTCATTCATTCAATAGTATTTATTGAGCGCTTACTGTGTGCAAAGCACTGTACCAAGTGCTTGGAAAGTACTATTCAGCAATGAAGAGAGACAATCCCTGCCCACAATGGGCTTACAGTCTAGAAGGGGGGAGACAGACCTGAAAACAAATAAGCAGGCATCAATAAATAGCATCAATATAAATATATAACATCAAAACAGGTAAACAGGTATTAATATAAATAAATAGAATTATAGATATGTAAATGTATGCACAAGTGCTGTGGGGGCGTGGAGGCAGACCAAAGAGCGAGTTGGAATGATTGGAAGGGGAAAGGGAGCTGAGGAAACGGGGATCTTAGTCTGGGACGCCCTCTTGGAGGAGGTGAGCCTTCAGAAGAGCTTTGAAGGGGAAGAAGTGTGATTGGCGGATTTGAGGAGGGAGGGCGTTCCAGGCCAGTTGTAGGACGTGGACCAGGGATTGACGGCGGGACAGGAGATAATGAGGCACAGTGAGACGGTTAGCACCAGAGGAGCAGAATGTGCAGGCTGGGACGTAGAAGGAGGGAAGGGATGTGGGATAGGAGGGGGCAAGGTGATGGAGAGCTTTGCGGCCAATAATGAGGAGTTTTTGCTTCATGCGAAGGTTGATAGGCAACCACTGGAGATTTTTGAGGAGGGGAGTGACATGCCTGGAGCGTTTTTGTAGAGAGATAATCCGGGCAGCAGAATGAAGTATAGACTGAAGCGGGGAGAGACAGGAGGATGGGAGATCAGAAAGGAGGCTATTGCAGTAAGCCAGTCGGGATAGGATGAGATATTGTACCAGCAATGTAGTGGTTTGGATGGAGAGGAAAGGGTGTCTTGGCGATGTTATGAAAGTTAGACTGACAGGCTGGGTGACAGATTGGATATGTGGGGTGAATGAGAGATCAGATTCAAAGATGACATCAACGTTGTTGGCTTGTGAGATGGGAAGGATGGTAGTACTATCCTCATTGACGGAAAAGTCAGGGAAAGGACAGAGTTTAGGAGGGCAGATAAGGAGCTCTGTCTTGGACATGTTGAGTTTTAGGTGGAGGGAGGACATCCAAGTAGAGATGTCCTGAAAGCAGGAGGAGATACGAGACTGGAGGGAGGGAGAGAGAACAGAGAACAGATATAGATTTGGGTATGACCCACGTAGAGATGATAGTTGAAGCCATAGGAGCGAATGAGTTCACCAAGAAAGTGAGTATAGATAGAGAATATAAGGGGACCAAGAATTGACCCTTGAGGAAGCCCTACAGTTAGGGGATGGGAGGGAGAGGAGGAGCTGGTGAAGGAGACTGAGAATGAACGGCCAGAGAGATAAGAGCAGAACCCGGAGTGGACAGAGTCAGTGAAGCCATGGTTGGATAACATGGTGAGGATAAGGGGATGGTCGACAGTGTCAAAGCAAGCTGAGAGGTCGAGGAGGATTAGGAGGGAGTACGAGTCTTTGGATGTGGCAAGAAGGAGGCCGTTGGTGACCTTTGAGAGGGTGGTTTCAGTGGAGTGGAGGGGACCGAAGCCAGATTGAAGGAGGTTCAGGATAGAGTTGGAGGAGAGGAATCCTAGGCAGTGAGGGTAGACGACTCACTCCAGAGGTTTGGAAAGAAGGGTAGGAGGGAGATGGGGCGATAACTGGAGGGGACTGTGGGGTCAATGGAGGGTTTATTTAGGATGGGGGAGACGTGGACGTGTTTGAAGGCAGAGGGGAAGGAACCAGTGGAGAGTGAGCGTTGAAGATGGAGGTTAAGGAGGGGAGGAGAGAGGGGACGAGAGTTTTCATAAGATGAGAGGGAATGGGATCTGAAACACAGGTGGATGGAGTAGCACTTGAGGGGAAGGAGGAGATCTCATCTGAAGATACTGCTGGTAAGAACAGGAGAGTAGAAGAGGAGGTTGAGAGCGGCGGAGAGATGGAGAAGAGGGAGGGTCATTTTGGGGAGTTGTGATGGTGTTAATTTTCTTGATGAAGTAGGTGGCCAGTTCCTTGGGTGTGAGGGTTCTACAGTCCCCTTCAGTGCCATTCTATTCTCCATCTACACTAATTTCCTTGGAGAGCTCATTCTTTCCCATGACTTCAATTATTATCTCTAGGCGGATGATAACCAAAACTACATATCCTCCCCTAATCTCTCTCTTTCTCTGCAGGCTCGCATCTCTTTCTGTCTTCGAGACATCTCTAATTTGGATGTCCCCCATCATCTCAAACTTAACATGTCCAAAACAGAACTCCTCACCTTCCCACCCAAACCTTGTCCTCTCCCAGATTCTCCCATCACTGTAGACGGCACCACCATTCTTCCGGTCTCACTACCCATACCCTACCATTCTACCATTATTATACCCACTCTGCGCCAGACACCGAAATACGTACAGGGGAAGATACAAGCAAATCTGGGTGCACACAGTCCCGGTCACAAAATGGGGCTCACAGTCTTAAATCCTCATTTTACAGGTGAGGTAACTGCGGCACAGAGAAGTGAAGTGACTTACCCAAAGTCACACAGCAGACAAGTGGTGGAGCTGTAATTAGAACGCAGGCCCTGTGACTCCCAGGCCCGGGCTGCATCCTCTAGGCCAATTCAATCCCCAGCTCTGCCTGCTGGCACTGGGCCACGGCCTGGGGAGGTTCCCGACCAAAGAATCAGCGTTATGTGAGGTGGGTAAATCCTGTAGGAATCCTCCAAAAGAGATGGCTAACGTAGATGGCAAAGATGTCCCTGGAAGACTGGAAATCTGGTCCAAGCTTCAGTACTCTCTGCTGTGACCTTGGGCATGTCATTTAGCTTCCCTGTGCCTCAGGGTGCTCTTCTGTCAAATGGGCAGTAAACACCTCTCCACCTGTTTTTATTTCAATGCTGTCATCCCCTCTAGACTGTACGTTCATGGTGGGCAGGGAACATGTCTACCAACTTGATAATATTATTATATTGCATGCTCCCAGGTCTCAGTGCAGTAAGCATTCAATTAATAAGACTGAGTAGTTTAAAAAGCAATGTGGTCTGCTGGAAAGAGTATGGGACTGGGAGTCAAAAAAGGTCATGGGTTGTAATCCCAGCTCCACCACTTGTCTGCTGTGGAACCTTGGGAAAGTCACTTCACTTCTCTGTGCCTCTGCTACCTCATCTGTAAAATGGGGGTTGAGACTGTGAGCACCACATGGGACAGGGTCTCTGTCCAACCCGATTTGATTGCATCTACTCCAGCTGTTAGTACAGTGCCTGTCACATAGTAAGCATTTAAGAGATACCATTATTATTATTATTATTATTATTATTATAATCGTTACCCTGGGTTCTAATCCTGGCTCTTCCATTTGCCTGCTGTCTGACCTTGATTAAGTCATTTCACTTGTCTGTGCCTCACGAAGGATGAGATCCCCTGAGGCCAGGCCAAAGCTTTCTTCACCTGCCTGCCACATCTCGCCGCGGTCTCTCTGTACCTTTTCATGGGTTCGCTTGCCCATCTGAAGCCGCCCTCATCCTCCACATCCACACTGGACCTGCTGGTGTCCGTGTTCTAGACAGTACTGCCCCCCACACTGAACCCCCTCATCTACAGCTTGAGGAACAAGAACGTGAAGGCCGTTCTGGGGAAGAACTTCTCCAGCAACTTCATTTCCGGGATGAACCGACTCTCTTTCTTGCTGGGGTAAGAGGAAGATGGAGTGATCCACTTGAGGGAAGCATGGCGAAGTGAAGATACTGAGCCTGGGAGGCAGAGGACCTGAGTTCTAATTCTGTCTCTGCCATTTGTCTGCTGTGTGATCTTGGGCAACTCACTTCACTTTTCTGTACCTCAGTTCCATCATCTGCAAATAGGGGATTCAGCACCTGTTCCCCCTCCTATTTAGACGATGAATTCTATGTGGGACAGGGACTGTGTCCAATCTGATGATTTGCATCTACCCCAGTGCTAAGTAAAGAACGTAGTAATTTCTTAGCAAATGCCATCATCACCAGCGCTTAGACCAGTGGTTTGCGCATAGTAAGCGCTTACTAAATGTCATCATTGTTATTATTAAAGGAGGAGTCTAGTCTCACTGGACTACAGGAAAGAGCATTCCTATTGTTCCTCCTCCCTCAACTCTTTTCCATTCTCCACTCCTTCTTTTCAAATCCAATGACTCCTATTCTATGTTATCGTGTTCTCTTCAAGCAAGCAATCATATGTATTACTCTCTATATTTATTTTTACGTATTTACTATTCTCCTTATCTTGTTAATGATGTGCACAAAGATATAATTCTATTTATTCTGACGATTTTGACACCTGTCTACATGTTTTGTTTTGTTGTCTGTCTCCCCCTTCTAGAATGTGAGCCCATTGTTGGGTAGGGATCATCTCTATATTTTCCCGACTTGTACTTCACAAGCGCTTAGTCCAGTGCTCTGCACACAGCAAGCGCTCAATAAATACGATTGAATGAATGGACAAATTCCCTCTACTTTTTTTCATCATGGTATTTGTTAAATGCTTACTATGTGGCAGGCACTTTATTAAGCACTGAAGTCAATACAAGCTAATCAGGTGGAACACAATTCATGTACCAACAGAGCTCACAGTCATAATCTGTATTTCAAAGATGAGGGAACTGAGGCCCCGAGAAGTGATGTGAGTTGCCCAGGGTCACACAGCAGAGAAGTGGCAGAGTTGAGATTAGAACCCAGGACTTCTGACTCCCAGGCTCGGGCTCTTCCCATTGGACCATGCTGATACTCTAACTAATCACTTAATATGTGAAAGGTGCTGTTCTTAGGGCTGGTGTAGATACAAGTTAATGGGGCTATGAACCTCTCGAGGGCCAGGGGCCCTTTCTAATTCTCACTGGTGTATTTTTTGTGCTATTTATTAAGTCCTTACTACGTACCAGGCTACACACTGAGCACTGAGTATATACAAATTAACCAGGTGACCCACATCCACATGGGCTCACAATCTTAATTCCCATTTCACAGATGAAGTGACTGAAGCATAGAGAAATGAAGTGACTTGTCCAAAGCCACACAGCTGACAAGTGGTGTAGTCAGAATTAGAACCCAAATACTCTGACTCTCAGGCCCATGTTCTTCCCACTAGTCAAGACTGCTATTCTTTCCCAACACTTAGCATACTGTTGACATATAGTAAATGTTTTAATAAATACTCCTACCGTTGGGTAGGGACCATCACTATATGTTGCCAACTTGTACTTCCCAAGCGCTTAGTACAGTGCTCTGAACACAGTAAGCACTCAGTAAATACGATTGAATGAAATACTCAGACCACATAGCCATTAGCCACTACTGATTGGGCTCTGGACCAAACAGATGCCCATTTCCTCCGGAATCCTGCTGACCACCAGCTTCCAGGATCCTCGGTATCCTCCCTTTTTTAATGGCATTTTTAAAGGTCTTTCTATGTGCCAGGCACCGTATTAAGTACTAAAGTAGCTAAAAGCTAATCAGGTTGAACATAATCCATGTTCACAATCCACAATCCAGTCTCTTCCCACTAGGCCATGCTGTGTCTCGGTAAATAGAGCTTATGCTATGAGCTACTTTAATTCAGATTAAACAGTAGTTCAATGTCATTGTTAGAGAACATAGCACCGAGTGGAATTTCGTATTCTTTTTCCATACGTTCTGGAATAAATTCTAATTTAGAGCATGTATTTATATGAGAAAATCAACTCCAAGTTAAATTAGTGTCCACTTAGATATTTTGGTGATGATATTCTCATTTCCTAAGTACTTACCATGTTCCTTAAGCCTTTATTCTATCCCTCTCTCCGGTCTTCTTAACTCCCCGGTCGTTCTTTCTCAGTTTCTTTTGCAGGCTCCTCCTCCCCATCCCATCCTCTTACTGTGGGGGTTCCCCAAGGTTTAGTGCTTGGTCCCCTTCTGTTCTCGATCTACACGCACTCCCTTGGTGACCTCATTCGCTCCCACGGCTTCAACTATCATCTCTACGTTGATGACACCCAGATCTACATCTCTGCCCCTGCTTTCTCTCCCTCTCTCCAGGCTCGCATCTCTTCCTGCCTTCAGGACATCTCCATTTGGATGTCTGCCCGCTGCCTAAAGCTCAACATGTAGAAGACTGAACTCCTTGTCTTCCCTCCCAAACCTTGCCCTCTCCCTGACTTTCCCATCTCTGTTGACGGCACTACCATCCTTCCCGTCTCACAAGCCCGCAACCTTGGTGTCATCCTCGACTCCGCTCTCTCATTCACCCCTCACATCCAAGCCGTCACCAAAACCTGCCGGTCTCAGCTCCACAACATTGCCAAGATCCGCCCTTTCCTCTCCATCCCAACCGCTACCCTGCTCATTCAAGCTCTCATCCTATCCCGTCTGGACTACTGCATCAGCCTTCTCTCTGATCTCCCATCCTCGTTTCTCTCTCCACTTCAATCCATACTTCATGCTGCTGCCCAGATTATCTTTGTCCAGACACGCTCTGGACATATTACTTCCCTCCTCAAAAATCTCCAGTGGCTACCAATCAATCTGCGCATCCAGCAGAAACTCCTCACCCTGGGCTTCAAGGCTGTCCATCACCTCGCCCCCTCCTACCTCACTTCCCTTCTCTCCTTCTACAGCCCAGCCCACACCCTCCGCTCCTCTGCCGCTAATCTCCTCACCGTATCTCGCTCTCACCTGTCCCGCCATCAGCTCCCGGCCCACGTCCTCCCCCGGGACTGGAATGCCCTCCCTCTGCCCATCCGCCAGGCTAGCTCTCTTCCTCCCTTCAAGGCCCTGCTGAGAGCTCACCTCCTCCAGGAGGCCTTCCCAGACTGAGCTCCTTCCTTCCTCTCCCCCTCGTCCCCCTCTCCATCCCCCCCATCTTACCTCCTTCCCTTCCCCACAGCACCTGTATATATGTATATATGTTTGTACATATTTATTACTCTATTTATTTATTTATTTATTTTATTTGTACATATCTATTCTATTTATTTTATTTTGTTAGTATGTTTGGTTTTTTTCTCTGTCTCCCCCTTTTAGACTGTGAGCCCACTGTTGGGTAGGGACTGTCTCTATATGTTGCCAATTTGTACTTCCCAAGCGCTTAGTACAGTTCTCTGCACATAGTAAGCGCTCAATAAATACGATTGATGATGATGATCCCCCTCTAGATTGTAAGCTCGTTTTGGGCAGGGAATGTGACTGTTTTTTGTTTTACTGTACTCTCCCAAGTGTTTAGTACAGTGCTCCGCACACAGTATGCATTCAATAAAAATGGCTGAATTGAATGCCAAGCACTGTTCTAAGCCTGGGGTAGATACAAGGTAATCAAGTTGGACACAGTCCCCATCCCACGTGGGGCTCACAGTCTAAGTAGGAGGGAGAACAGAATTGAAACCCACTTTACAGATAAGAAAGCCCATTTTGCATGTGACGATTTTTGCTTCTCACACAGTTCTCCACATGATTTAAGCAGACGTTAATAGTCTGATCGCCTTCCTCCCCACCTCCCAATCCAACACCACAACTCTCCCCAATGTCAAATTCCTCTTCCTCAGAAATCCTCCACTGATTAGTTCACAGGAACCCAATCTCTCCAGCCCATTGCTTAATAGAGATGACATTCCTAACCTTAGCACTTATGCACTTATGCATATCTTCATATTTTATTTAAAGATTAACTCAGCTATTTTTCATCCTGATACATTTTTGCTTCTACTAATAATAATTGTGGTTTGGGTTACTCAATCTATCAGTGGTATTTATTGAGCAGCTACTTTGTGCAGAACACTATACTAAGCATTTGGGACAGTACAATGTAACAGAGTTGGTAGACAGGTTCCCTGCCCACTGAGAGATTTGTGCCAAGCTACTGTGGTAGATACAAGTTCATCAGGATAGACACCATCCTTGCCCCAAATGGAACTCACAGTCTAGTAGGAGAGAGAACAGGTATTGAATCCTCATTTTACAGATGAGGAAACTGAGGCTCAGAGAAGGTAAGTAACTTGTCGAAGGTCACCCACCGGGCGATTGGCAGAGATAGGATTAGAACCCAGGTCCTCTGACTCCAAGGCCCGTGCTCTTTCCACTAGGCCATGCTGCTTCCGCTTCATTCATTCATTCAGTTATTCATTCAGTTGTATTCATTGAGTGCTTACGGTCTGCAGAGCACTATACTAAGCGCTTGGGACAGTATAGTACAACGACACTTTCCCTGCCCACAATGAGTTTACAGTCTAGAAAGGGAGACAGACAGTAAGATAAATACATAAATTGCAGAGCACTATATTATGCCAAAAGCCCCTGGACTCTCCTTGCCATTAGTCTTTTTGATTTGACTGATCCATGGACAATTGAACCTTCTGCTCTGGGCATCATCCGATTATTTTATTGTTGCTATTGCGTGTTAATTGTTAACTGCTCTCTATGATGTCATCATCTGCTTATTTTATTGTTGCTATTGCATATTAATTGCTAAGTGCCTTTGTGATGTCATCATCTGCTTATTTTATTGTTGCTATTGCGTGTTAATTGTTAACTCCTCTCTGTGCTGTCATTTACCTCGCTGGCCACAACATGAACTATCAATTCCCTTGCTCTCATCTGCCCTTCCCAGACCTCACCTTCCCCTCCCCCACCCAGCTCTTTCCCTCTTTTTCCCACACCCCGACCCCTCATCCCAACCCCCTTTCCAGAATTTCTCTGTACCAGCTTCAACCCTCAACCCCTCCCTTCCAATCCCTTCCTTCCACTCCTCCCCGCTCCCGCCCCATCCCAGTTCTCCTTCCTCATCGCCATCCTCATCCCCTCCTCCCTACCCAGATCTCCACCAGCTCATTCCAATCCAAACTCTCGCACCCTTCCCTCCCCCTCCCCTCCCTCCACAGCTGCTTCCAGGTGTGTCCAATGGAACCCAGGCTCCATTATAGGTAAGTTCCCTTTCATCCGTGACCTGTTCCTATGGAGCTCTCTCCTCCTCCTCGCCCTTACCGAAACTTGGCTCACCCCGGATGACACGGTCTCTTCTGCTGCTCTCTCCAGTGGAGACCTCTTCTTCTCCAACTTCCCCAGACTCACCGGGAAAGTAGGAGGCTTCGGCTTCCTTCTCGCACCCCAATGTCGCTTTCGCACTATCCCTCCTCCCCCTTCCCTTTCCTTCCCCTCCTTTGAAGCCCATAGAATTCGCCTCCACCATCCCCTCGAGATTCTTGTAGCCGTCATCTACCGTCTGCCTGGCCCCACCTCCAACTTCTTTAACAATTTTGACCCCTTTCTCACGTACCTTCTCTCCTTTTCCATGCCCATTCTGATTCTCGGAGACTCCAACATCCACATGGATGTCCCTGGTGACTCCTCTGCCACCCACCTTCTATCTCTCCTTGACTCTGCCAACCTCCTGCTCCACCACACATCTCCTCACTCACCAACGTGGTCACACCCTCAACCTCATCATCTCCTACCGCTGCACTATCTCCACCCTCAACAACTCTGAAATCTCTCTCTCTGATCATAACCTTCTCACCTGCCTCCTCTCTCACACTCCTCCCCCTGTATATCTATATTACTCCCCCACAGAGACCTCCACTCTCCCGACTCCATTCATCTCTCTCAGCGCATCACACCCCGCCTCGATTCCCTACACTCTTTACCAAACCTTGATGACCAGATTACTACTCCCAACTCCACCCTCTCTACTCAACTCAACTCGTTCGCTCCCCTTTCACTTCGTATCTCTTGCACCACTTAATCACAATCTTGGATCACTTCCACTCTCTAACTCCTTCGCTCTTTGCTCAAGCTGCTGAACGCCGCTGGCGAAAGTCTAAACACCACGCCAAACTTGTTCACTTTAAATTATCCTGTCCTGCCTTAACACTGCCCTTTCCTCTGCCATGCCCATCACCCCTGCCAGCGGTTCCGGACATTTACCTCCCTCCTCCCTCCCTCACCGCCAACGATCTGGCCACCAACTTCATTAGTAAAATTAACACCATCAGGTCTGAGAACCCCAAAGTCACCCCACCCCCCTCTCCATCTCCCCCTACTCTCAGCCCTTCCCTCTAGTTTCCCATTCGTCCCAGCAGTATCCTCAGATCAGGTCTCCTTCCTCCTCTCAAGAGCCACCCACTAAGCTATGTTTCGGAACCCGTTCCCTCTCATCTTATGAAAACTCTCACCCCCTCCCTCCTCCCCTCCTTAACTTCCATCTTCAACCGCTCACTCTCCACTGGTTCCTTCCCCTCTGCCTTCAAACATGCCGACGTCTCCCCCATCCTGAAAAAAACCTCTCTTGACCCCACTGCCCCTTCTAGATATCGCCCTATCTCCCTCCTACCTTTCCTTTCCAAACTCCTAGAATGAGTCGTCTACAGTCGCTGCCTCCAATTCCTCAACTCCAACCCGCTCCTAGACCCCCTCCAATCTGGCTTCCGTCCCCTACACTCCACCGAAACCGCCCTCTCAAAAGTCACCAATGACCTCCTCCTTGCCAGATCCAGTGGCTACTACTCTATCTTAATCCTTCTCGACTTCTCAGCCTCCTTCAACACTGTGGACCATCCCCTTCTCCTCAACACGCTATCCAATCTTGGCTTCACAGAATCCATCCTCTCCTAATTCTCCTCTTATCTTTCTGGCCGTTCATTCTCAGGCTCCTTCGCAGGCTCCTCCTCCCCCTCTCATCCCCTTACTGTAGGGGTTCCTCAAGGGACAGTTCTTGGTCCCCTTCTGTTCTCCATCTTTACTCACTCCCTTGGTGAACACATCCTCTCCCATGGCTTCAACTATCATCTCTACGCTGATGACACCCAAATCTCCATGCCCACCCCTTTTCTCTCTCCCTCCCTTCAGCCCCGTATCTCCTCCTGCCTTCAGGACACCTCCATCTGGATTTCTTCCCGCCATCTAAAACTCAGTATTTCCAAGACTGAGCTCCTTATCTTCCCTCCCAAATCCTGTCATCTCCCTGACTTTCCTGTCACTGTAGATAGCACTGCCATCCTTCCCTTTTCACAAGCCTACAACCTTGGTGTCATCTTCGACTCCTCTCTCTCATTCACCCCACACATCCAAATCGTCACCAAAACCTGCCGGTCTCACCTCCACAACATCGCCAAGATCCGTCCTTTCCTCTCCATCCAAGCTTCTACCTTGATGGTTCAATCTCTTATCCTATCCCGACTGGATTACTGCGTCAGACTCATTTCTGATCTCCCATCCTCTTGTCTCTCCCTGCTTCAGTCTATACTTCACTCTGCTGCCTGGATTGTCTTTCTGCAGAAGCGCTCTGTGCATATCACTCCCCTCTTCAAAAATCTCCAGTGGTTGCCTATCAACCTTCGAATCAAGCAAAAAATCCTCACTCTCGGCTTCAAAGCTCTCCATCACCTCGCCCCCTCTTATCTCACCTCCCTTCTCTCCTTCTATAGCCCAGCCTGCACTCTCTGCTCCTCTGCCGCTAACCTCCTCACTGTGCCTCGTTCTCACCTGTCCGTCCGTCGACCCCGGGCCCATGTCCTGCTTCTGGCCTGCAGTGCCCTCCCTCCACACATCCACCAAACCAGCTTTCTTTCTCCCTTCAAGGCCCTACTGAGAGCTCACCTCCTCCAGGAGGCCTTCCCCGACTGAGCCCTCCTTTCCTCTCCTCCTCCTCCTCCTCTCACCAAGCCCCCCAGCCCTACTCCCTTCCTCTCCCCTCAACGCTTGTGTATATTTGTACATATTTATTACTCTATTTATTTTATTAATGATGTGTATATCTATATGATTCTATTTATTCTGATGGCATTGACACATGTCTACTTGTTTTGTTTTGTTGTCTGTCTCCCCATTCTAGACTGTGAGCCCGCTGTTGGGTAGGGACCATCTCTATATATTGCTGATTCGTACTTCCCAAGCGCTTAGTGCAGTGCTCTGCACACAGTAAGCGCTCAATAAATACGATTGAATGAATAGTAAGGGCTTGGGAAACTGTGATACAACAGAGTCAATGAACATGTTCCCTGTGAAAAAGGAGTTTACAATTTACAGGGAGAATAAACTAAAATGACGAAGAATTTCTACATAAAATGAAGATACGTGCGAAAGGATCTTGGAACATGGATTCCTGAGACCCCTTCACCTCTCCAGGAAAATGGTCCCTAGTCACATAGTCACATAAGTACGTGACCCAGCCTTAAAAATATTTTTTATGGTATTTGTAACTGATGATGATAATGGTATTTGGTAAGCATTTACTATTAGTCAAGCACTATTCTAGGTGCTGGGGTGGATACAAGCTAATCAGGTTGGACACAGTCCCTGTCCCACATGAGGCTCACAGTCTTAATCCCTATTTTTTAAATGAGGTAACCGAGGCCCTGAGGAGTTACGTGATTCTCCCAAGGTCACACGACAGACATGTAGTGGAGCTGGGATTAGAGCCCAGATCGTTCTGATTCCCAGGTCTGTGCTCTTTCCACTAGGCCACGCACTTCCTATGTGTTAAGCACTGTTCTATGCACTGGAGTAGGAATAAGTCAATCAAGCTGGACATAGTCCCTGTCCTACGTGGGGCTCACAGTCTAAGCGAGCTCCTCCACCACTTGTCTGCTGCGTGTCTTTGGGCAAATAAATTCACTTCACTGTGCCGCAGTTATCTCATCTGTAAAACTGGGATTATGGCTGTGAATCCCATGTTGGACATGGACAATGTCCAAACTAATTACCTGGAATCTGCCCCATTGCTTAGTACAATGTCTGTCACATATTAAGCACTAAACAGATACCACGGGACAAAAACAATGAAAAACAAATGGCTCACTTGGGTTAAGACAGGAAAGGATCTTTTGGCATTAGGTGGGCTACAACCCACCCCAACCCACCCATGGTGGCTGGTCCATCTATTGGGCAGCTCCAGTGAGGACTGAACATTCAAAGGATTCTGGGTAAAAGGACTGACATTCCCTGCCCACGCCTCATCCTCATCCTCTCCCCAAAACTAACAGCTTACATAGCGTCCTTAACCCAGGGTATCTTTCTGCTGAGCTGGAATTTGGATGGAAGCCGGAAATCAAAAATGATGAACCCAAGTTGGCTACGTCATCGGTTTCCTGTAGCAATGCAACTTCCCTGCAGCGGGCTTCAATTTCCCCATCTGTAGAATGAGCACAGCAGCGGCAGATCAGAGATGGGATATTAAGATCCTATCGCAATGGTGGAATGGAAGGCCAGAAGTCAGGAATACGCTTTCCTGATCATGAGGAGAGGCAGGACTGAGACCAAGCGTTCTTTACCGGCTTCTGCATCTCAGTAGTGAGGCCAGACTAGGGTCGGAGGTGAACATTTAGGGCACATTAACTGGGGTCTTGTGGAAAAAGGCAAAAAGCAAAACTCTGATTAGACCCAGTAGACATTGCAGTTGAAAACGTCTCTCTTGGGTGGTGGTTTTGGGGATCAGAGGGATAGAGAGGAGGGAGGTGCTGCTGACTTGTTGGCATTTTCTTTGGTCCCCAGAGATCCAGGAGGTGAGAGGCTCAATTAGACAGGGCAGGGTATCCAATCATAGAATTGCATTGCCTGAAGCAACCTCAAGGGGTCATTCCTTCCATCCCTCTTTGGTGACGTTTTATTGTGCTCAGGGCAGGAAAAATACTGCCATTCTGGCCTCTGAATTCAAACATGTTAGAAAGTTCTTTTTTCCTTGACTCCTCTCTTTCATTCAGCCCACCTATTCGACCATTACTAAATCCTGTCAGTCCCACCTTCACAACATCGCTAAAATCCACCCTTTCCTCTCCACCCAAATGCTACCACCTCCATACCGTCTCATCCTATTCTGCCTGGATTGCTGCATCAACCTCCTTGCTGACCTCCCAGCCTCCTGCCTCTCCCCACTCCAGTTCATATTTAACTCTGCATTCCGGATCATTTTTCTATAAAAATGTTCAGTACATGTTTCTCCACTCGTCAAGAAACTCCAGGGTTGCCCATCTACCTCTGCATCAAACAAAAACTCCTCACCATTGCCTTTAAAGCACTCCATTACCTTTCCCCCTCCTACCTCACCTTGCTACTCTTCTACTACTACCCAGCCCACACGCCTCGCTCCTCTAATGCTAACTTTCCCACTGTACCTGTATTTCATCTATCTCACCTCTGACCCCTTGCCCATGCCCTGCCTCTGGCCTGGAATGCTCTCCCTCCTCAAATCGAATTACTCTTCCCCCTTTCAAAGCCTTATTGAAGACATATCTCTTCCAGGAGGCCTTCCCTGATTAAGCCCTCCTTCCCTTTTTTCCCACTTCCTTCTTCGTTGCCCTGAAATTGCTCCTTTTGTTCTTCCCCCTTTCAAGGCCCTCAGCACTTATGTACATATCTGTAATTTATTTGCTTGTATTAATGTCTGTCTCCCCCAGCTCTAGACTGTAAACTCTTTGTGGGTAGGGAATGTGCCTATTTATTGTTGTATTGTGCTCTCCCAAGCGCTTAGTACAGTGCTCTGAGCACAGTAAGCGCTCAATAAATATTACTGAATCAATGAATATTCGTTAAGCGCTTACGATGTGCCAAGCACTGAACTAAGCGCTGGGGTAGATATAGGAAAAGCAACCCCCACATGGGACTCAGTCTAAGTAGGAAGGAGAACAAACATTGAACATCCATTTGCAGATGAGCGAAATGAAGCCGAGAGAATTTAAGTGACTTGCCTAAGGTCACACAGCAGGCAGGCATATAGTGGAAACGGAATTAGAACTCACGTCTCTGACTCCCAGGGCAGGGTTGTTTCCACTAGACCATGCTGCTTCTCTCGAGATCATCAACTTAGTTCTCCCCTCTACTGTTCCGGAAGGAAGAGTTGGTTCTCCTGCTGCCATTGGTGGGAGAAGACGCTCTCTTTTTCCCCAGAACCCCTCATTTTTTTACCTCCAGTTCCATTTTGGCATAAGTGGGCTTCAGGGTTAGCTAGCCTGGAATTCTATCCCCTTATTAAAAGTGCATCTCCTCAAAAAGGATTTCCCCAAATAAACCCTATTTTCCCTGGCTCTCTCTCTCTCTTCTGAGCCACCTATGCACTTGAATCTGTGATGTTTGCGTATTTAATATCTGCCCCACTCCCAATACCACAATATTTCTGTGCATATCTTTAAATTATATATTTTAAGTTATTTGTTTATATTAATTTCTGTCAAACCATCTAGATTGTAATCTCGTTGTGGACCGGGAACATATTTAATGACTCCGTTGTGTTCTACTCTCCCAAGTATTTGGTACAGTGATCTGCACACAGTAAGCACTCAATAAATACCATTGACGATGAGGTAAACAGGGGGTGTAAGTGCTGGATGTGAAGGAAATGGAGGTGACAGAGTAATAAAAATAATGATTCATTCATTCATTCAATCAATCGTATTTATTGAGAGCTTACTGTGTACAGAAAACTGTACTAAGTGCTTGGAAAGTACAATTCAATAACACATAGACACAATCCCTGCCCACAACGGGCTCACAGTCAAGAACGGGGGAGAGAGCAATCATAATAGCGGTATTTGTTAAGCGCTTCCTATGTACCAACCACTGAACTAAGCGCTGGGGTAGATACAAGATGATCAGGTCCCATATGGGACTCACAGTCTAAGTAGGAGGGAGAACAGTGATTGAATCCCCATTTGGCAGATGAGTTAACTGAGGCAGAGAGAGGTTAAGCAACTTGGCCCGGGTGGGCCCCTTCCTGCTCCCATTTTATAAATGGAGAAACGGAGGCAGAGAGAGAGATGCGTTGACCAGGTCTGAACTCTTCTACAGATGAGCCTCTGGGTTGTTCATTCGGTGGGCAGGGAGAAGCAGCCGAAGGGCTGGAGGAGTTGTGGGGGGGGTGGTTGCTTGATGGAGGTCCTCAGCTCTCATCCATACAATGTGCAGAGCACTATTATAAGCACTGGGTTTTTTTCAGGATGGACACCGCCCCTATCCCACATGGGGTTTCCAGTCTAAGTTGGAGATTGATCGATTGATCGATTGATTGACTGCAGGAATGCAAGGAATTATGATCAAGCAGAAACACCTGACCTCTGGCTTTTAGTATGTTGCCAACTTGTACTTCCCAAGCACTTAGTACAGTGCTCTGCACATAATAAGCGCTCAATAAATGCGATTGATTGATTGATTGATTAAGGCACTCAGTTAGCTCTTTCCTCTCCCTTTAAGCTCTCTCCTCTACCACAGTACCCCAGCCCACACACTTTCATTTATTCATTCATTCAATCGCATTTATTGAGCGCTTACTCTGTGCAGAGCACTGTACTAAGCGCTTGGGAAGTACAGGTTAACAAGATATTGAGACAGTCCCTACCCAACATATGGCTCACAATCTAGAAGGGGGAGACAGAAAACAAAACAAAATATGTGGACAAGTGTCAAGTCATCAGAATAAATAGAAATAAAGCTAAATGCATATCATTAACAAAATTAATTGAATAGTAAATATGTACAAGTAAAATAAATAGAGTAATAAATCTGTACAAACATATTTACAGGTGCTGTGGGGAGGGGAAGAAGGTAGAGCGGGGGGGATGGGGAAGAGGAAATGAAAAAGGGGGCTCAGTATGGGAAGGGCTCGTGGAGGAGATGAGCTCTCAGTAGGGCTTTGAAAGGAGGAAGAGAGTTATCTTGGTGGATGTGTGGAGGGAGGGCATTCGAGGCTA
Organism: Tachyglossus aculeatus; assembly: GCF_015852505.1. Lineage (NCBI taxonomy): Eukaryota > Metazoa > Chordata > Mammalia > Monotremata > Tachyglossidae > Tachyglossus > Tachyglossus aculeatus. Next base: position 1,687,287 of record NW_024045098.1, read on the forward strand.
GGGGGAGGACGTGGGCCGGGGATCGAAGGCGGGACAGGAGAGAAAGAGGCACAGTGAGGAGGTTAGTTGCAGAGGACCGGAGGGTACAGGTTGGGCTGTAGAAGGAGAGAGAGAGGTGCAGTAGGAGGGGGCGAGGTGATGGAGAGCCTTAAAGACGAGAGTGAGGAGTTTTTGCTTGATGTGTAGGTTGACTGACAGCCATTGGAGATTTATGAAGAGGGGAGTAACATGCCCAGAGCGTTTCTGCACAGAGATGATCCGGGCAGCATCGTGAAGTATAGACTGAAGTGGGGAGAGACAGGAGGATGGGAGATCAGATAGTAGGCTGATGTAGCAATCCAGTCGGGATAGGATGAGAGATTCAACCAGCAAAATAACGGTTTGGATGAGAGGAAAGGGCGGATCTTGGCGATATTGTGGAGGTGAGACCGGCAGGTGTTGGTGGCAGATTGGATGTGAGTGGTGAACGAGAGATCAGAGTCAAGGATGATACCAAGGTTACAGGATTGTGAGACGGGAAGGATGGTAGTGCTGTCTACAGTGATGGGAAATTCAGGGAGGGGGAAGGGTTTGGGAGGGATGATAAGGAGTTCGGTCTTGGGCATACTGAGTTTTAGATGGCGGGCAGACATCCAGTTGGAAATGTCCTGAAGACAGAAGAAGACCCGAGCCTGAAGGGAGGGAGAGAAAGCAGGGGCAGAGATGTAGACTTGGGTGTCATCAGCCTAGAGATGATAGTTGAAGCCATGGGAGCGAATGAGTTCACCAAGGGAATGAATGTAGATAGAGAACAGAAGGGGAGCAAGAACTTACCCTTGAGGAATCCCTACAGTAAGGGGATGGGAGAGGTAGGAGGAGCCTGCAAAGGAGACTGAGAATGAATGGCCGGAGAGATAAGAGGACAACCAGGAGAGAACGGAGTCTGTGTAGCCAAGTTTGGATAGCGTGTTGAGGAGAAGGGTGTGGTCCACAGTACGAAGGGAGCTGAGAGGTCGAGGAGGGTTAAGATGGAATCAGAGCTGTTGGATTTGGCAAGAAGGAGGTCATTGGTGACCTTTGAGAGGGCAGGTTCGGTGGGTGTAGGGGATGGAAGCCAGAATGGAGGGTGTCAAGGAGGGAGTTGACGCTGAGGAATTCGAGGCAGCGCGTGTAGACGACTCATTCTAGGAGTTTGGAAAGGAAGGGTGGGAAGGAGATAGGGCAATAACTAGAAGGGGAGGTGGGGTCAAGAGAGGGTTTTTTTAGGATGGGGAGACGGGGGCATGTTTGAAGGCAGAGGGGAAGGAACTAGTGGAGAGTGAGTGGTTGAAGATTGAAGTTAAGCAGGGGAGGAGGGAAGGGGCGAGAGATTTAATAAGATGAGAAGGAATGGGGTCAAAAACACATGTGGCTGGAGTCGCACTTGAGAGGAGGGAGGAGATCTCATCTGAGGATACTGCTTGGAAGTATGGGAGAGTAGTGGAGACGGTTGAGAGCCGGGGTGTTGGAGAAGGGGGAGGAGTGACTTTGGGGAGCTCAGACCCAATGGAGTTCATTTTATTAATGACGTAGGAGGTCAGATCGTTGGGGGTGAGGGAAGGAGGAAGGAAAGTAACAGGGGGCCTGAAAAGGGAGTTAAATGTACGGAAGAGCTGACGGGGATGATGGGGATGGGTATCAATAAGGGAGGAGAAATAGCTTTGCCTGGCAGAGGAGAGGACAGAGTTAAGGCAGGAAAGGATTAACTTGAAGTGAACAAGTTTGGCTTGGTGTTTAGACGTTCGCCAGCAGCGTTCAGCAGCTTGAGCATAGGAGCGAAGGAGGTAGAAAGTGGCAGTGATCCAGGGCTGTGGTTTAGCCGTTCGAGAGCGACGAAGGGAAAGGGGAGAGAGCGAGTTGAGCTGAGTAGTGAGGGTAGAGTTGAGAGCAGTAATCTGGTTATCAAGATCGGGTAGAAAGGAAAGGGAGGCGAGGTGGGGCAAGAGGCGCCGAGAAAGGTGGATGGGGTCGAGAGAGTGGAGGTCTCTATGAGGTCATAATATAGATTTACAGGGGATAGGAGTGTGAGTGAGGAGGCAGGTGAGAAGGCCATTATCAGAGAGAGGGATTTCAGAGTTGGTGAGGGTTGAGATAGTGCAGCGGTAGGAGATGACCAAGTCGGTTAGCGGGTGAAGTGGGGTGGAGCAGGAGGTTAGCAGCGTCAAGGAGAGATAGAAAGTGGGTGAGAGTGGAGTCACCAGGGACATCCATGTGGATGTTGAAGTCTCCGTGGATCAGAGTGAGCATGGAAAAGGAGAGAAGTATGGTGAAACGGGGGTCCAAATCTTTAAAGAAGTTGGAGGTGGGGCCCCGGGGGTGGTAGATGACGGCTACAAGAATCTGGAGGGGGTGGTAGTGGCGAATAATGTGGGGTTCAAAGGAGGGGAAGGAAACTGAAGGAGGGGAGGGACAGTGTGAAAGCGACATTGGAGATCGAGAAGGAAACTGACAGCTCCTCCTTTTCCGGTGAGTCTCGGGAAGTGAGAGAAGAAGAAGCCTCCACTGGAGAGAGCAGCAGAAGAAACCGTGTCGTCCGGAGACAGCCATGTTTCAGTTAGGGCGAGGAGGAGTAGAGAGCTGAAAAGGAATAGGTCCAGGATGAAAGGGAGCTTACATATAATGGAGCGGTAGTTCCAAAGGCCACACTTGGCAGCAGCTGTATTGGGAGAGGATGAAGGGGGAAGGGTGCGAGTGGTGGGGAGGGTTTGGATTGGGTTGAGTTGGCGAGGGTCTGGGCGGGGAGAGGGGGTACTGGGAATTCCATGTCAAGGAAAGTTGATGAGGTAGGAGTCTGAGTGGGGGGAGCTGGGAACAAAGCACAGTGAGATGGTGCGCTTGGGAGGAATGGAGAATGATGAAAGGACTTAATTAGTGGAAAATAATGCATATCAATCGATCAATCATTTTTATTGAGCGCTTACTATGTGAAGGCCTTGGTAAGAAGTGCTTGGGAGAGTTCGATTTAACAATATAACAGGGCTGGTAGCCAGGTTCCCTGCCCATGATGAGCTTACAGTCTCGAGGAAAATGTCTAATTTGGATTGCTGCAGTTTTCAGATGCTCCCAGACCCAGGCATGGGATGAAGCTCCAAACTTCAGAGCTTAACCAGAATGCTATCATTAATCACAGAAAGGAAATTATGATTAGGCTGTTGATGTATCATAAGAAGAAGTCCCAGAGTGGGAACCACGTGGGACTGAACAGTCATTTAGGTTGTGGAGGTCGGGACCACAAGGAGCCCACGATTCCGGCTTTCCGAGATTCCCGGACAGTCAGCTGTCTCAGCGGAGCCCCGGGCCCGTCCTCCCAAGGGGAATCCCCCGGAAATAACCGGGCTGTCATCTGAGGGGACAGCGCAGCCGAGAGGTGTAGCGAGAATCCTAACAGCTCTCACCTCTCAGCCAGACTTTCCTGTCACTGCCACCAGCGTCCAGGAACGATGAGATAGAGTGAACCTTCCTCTCAGCAGAGTTCTGTGCTCTCCAGCCCAGGACAGGTCCAGTGACTCCGGAGAGGAGAAGGGAAAGAGTGAGAGAAATTTCAATAGGGAACTGGATGACCAAGGTCAGAGTCACAATTTCTCTGAATTAAAAGCAGTGTCGCTTAGTGGAAAGAACATGGGCCGGGGAGTCAGGAGGACCTGAGTTCTAATCACAGTTCTGCCACTTACCTGGTGTGTGACACTGGGCATGTCACTTCACTTTTTTTGAGCCCTGATACGGTCCTCCAGGGGTTCCCCTCAGAGCGGCGGCTGCTTTACCTTGGGGAATGGGGTCTATCTGGATAAACATCTCAGTGTCCACAGGAGAGCGGAGAGGGGCTGAAGACTCCTAGATGTTCCTCCTTGGCTGATCGAATACTGGAGTCCGAGGGGAGATAGGAGGCAAGCCCAGCCTGGCAGAGGTCGGCGACCTCCAGCCCCACGCTGCCCAGGTGAATGTGCCCTGTGGCGGGGATTGAGGGGCGGCGAGAGGCCAGCAGCCCGTAGTGAGTCTGTGGAGAAGCTCGCACTTGGCCTCCAGGTTGAAGGTCTCAGGGTAGCATTTAGGGCGAGTTTGCAGGAGCAGAAACCAGGCTTCAGCAGGAACGACACAGTGGCAGGTACCAAGGCACAAGCCACTAGTACTAGAATCACTTCCTCTGCTCAGTTTCTCAGTCGCATGGACTTTGTACCTGTTTGTCATAGGACACCCTCGCTGACATCACTTCATCGGCCCTCCATCGCTCATCGCTCCATCACTGCTCCATCGTCATTCCATCATCCCTCCATCATCCTTCCATCCCCCGATATTGTCAGCTCGTTGTGGGCAGGGAACGTGTCTACCAAATCTGTTGGATTGTCCTCTCCTTAACGCTTCAGTCCAGTGCTCGGCACATACTAAGCGCTCAGTAAATACCATCGATTAACCATTTCTCACAGCCCTATGCCAAGTCTGAGGCGAAGTATGTAATTGGGGTCCCAAGCCAGACTCTTCTTCATTTAGTCAGACTTCACTGTGCAGTTCATTTTCTTCGTACATAGACAGCTGTAATCGGATTCCTTGGACCCGCAGCTTTGTATGTGTGTGTATGTGCACACGCGTGTGTGTGTGCTCAGGGCAGGGTAGGAGAATCAGGGAGCAAATCCCAGACTTTAGGGAAAGGGGCCAGCTGGGTAAGGAACAGTGGAGCATGTTCACCATCTCTCCCCAGGGAATAGGTTTGGGGGTCATGGAAGAGTGACTAGATACGTTTATGGGTATATGCGTCTACCAACATGTTTGTATTGTACTCTCCCAAGTAATTAGCACAGTTCTTTGCACACAGTAAGCACTCGATAAACACGATTGGCTCTGTGCGACCGTCAGTCTGTGGGAGAACTCCGGTTTGTGAGTGAGCGGGAATAAATGTGAGGGTATTATGTGTATGGATACATGTATGTTTAGCTGTGATTTTGGGTGAGAGAGTGAATTTGTGTGCTCCAGGGTGCCTTGTAGAGTTGGCATATCCTTGCCTTTTTTGTTCCCTGGGGGCTCGATAAACACCGTTATTACTATTATCAGCCAGTCACACAAATTAGTACAGTGCTCTGCACACACTAAGCGCTCAGTAAATACGATTGAATAAATGAATATCTATTGAGCAAAGAGCAGAGCTATGTGTGCAGAGCATTGTATTAAGTGCTTAGAAGAGTACAATACAACAGACACACCCCTAACCCACAACGAGCTTACAGTCTCTGTACATACCCATAATTTATTTTCTTTTAACATCCTTATCCCCCTTTAGACTGAAACATTATTGTGGGTATGGAATATGTCTACCAACTCTATTACGTTGTATTCTCCCAGGTATTTAGTAGAGTGCTCTGCACACAGTAAAGGCTCAAAAATACAAATTCTAAATTGCTTGATTGATTGATACTACAACTTCTACTAGGCCTTTTACTGCTATTACTGCTACTATTACTGTGACTGCTTTCCCCTCTTATATCTTTGTCATCTTGCTATCCCCACTTGGAAAAATATGGTGTTAATCCTCCTCTGGAATTCCCACCTTGCTACATGAAAGTCTTTTACCAGGTTTCTAGGTAATTTTGTAATTAATAATTCTCTTCCAATATAAAATAAATTGGTCCTTTCATAGAATCACCGGCAAAACTCCTGATGATTTCTTCACTTCATCAAGTTCCTTGTCCTGTGCAGGGAGTCATCATCACCTACCAATCACCAACAACTCCACGGTGAGGGAATTCCTCCTGCTGGGTTTCTCGGAGGTCCGGGAGTTGCAGCTAACCCATGCCGCGCTGTTCCTCCTGGTCTATCTGGCGGCCCTAACGGGGAATCTCCTTATCGTCGCCGTCAACTCCCTCCACCGGCGCCACCACATCCCTATGTACTTCTTCCTCAGGAACCTGTCCTTCATTGACCTCTGCCTCCTCTGGGTCACCGTTTTCATGTCTATCCACAACTCCCTGACCAACAAGAGATCCATCTCCTTCGTGGGCTGTACTGTCCAAGTCTTCCCTGTGATTTGGTTTGCTGTCTCGGAGTTGTCTGTACTCACAATGATGTCCTACGACCGCTACGTTGCCATCTGTCTCCTCCTGAACTACGAAGTCGTCATGGCTCGAGGGGCCTGTTAGAAGAGGGCCACTGCCTCCTAGCTCAGCGGGGGCCTGTTCGCAGCAATGTGTTCAGTTGGGATATTCTCCTTCTCCTTTCGTGGGTCCAAAATCGTCCCCCATTTCTTCTGTGACGTCCCTCCTCTGCTGAAGATCACCTGCTCCGAGGACCACGTCGCCATCTACGTGAGCATCACCACCGCATTAGCGTAAGGTGTCGGCTGCTTCATTCTCATCATCATCTCATACGTGCGCATATTTCGGGCCGTGCTGAGGATGCTGGCTGCCGAGGACAGGTCCAAAGCCTTCTCCACCTGCCTACCCCACCTGGTCGTCGTCACCTTTTTCTTTTCAGCGGGTGTATTTGTCTATATAAAGCCTCGCTTAGACTCCTCCTTGATCGTGGACCAGCTGGCGCCCATGTTCTACACGCTGGTGCCTCTTTCCCTGAACCCCCTCTTCTGCAGCCTGAGAAACTAGGACAGGAAGGCCTCCCTGAGCAGAATCCTAAAAGGGTCACTCACCCAGCCACCGCTCTAGGACAAAATGTCTCCTTTTTTGTGCAAATAATCTCACACCAACACTTAACCAAGGAATTGCCCTCGTACCTAGCTAGATACTCAGTGGTCCTACAGGGTTCACAGAAAACACTGGACGTTGTTGAATTGTCAGTCTGGGAGGTAGGCAGCTAATACTAACATAGGACAGACTGAAGTAGGACTGACAATCCAGTTTTGGGGAGGAATCATGGCTTAAAGGAAGGGGAGTCCCTGTAGACTGTAAGCTCAGTGTGGGCAGGGAATGTGTTTAACAACTCAGTTAAACTGAACTCATCCAATAATTTAGTAAATCTAATTGGGGACAGTTTTAATCCCTGGTCTGACACTTGTTTTCTGCGTGACCTTGGGCGAGACATTTAGCTTCTCCGTGCCTCATTGACCCCATATGAAAAATGGGGATTTAGACTGTGAACCCCATGTGGGATAACCTGACTACCTTGTGTCTACCCATGTTCTTAGAACAGTTCTTGAAACATAGCAAAAGCTTAAGAAAGACCATTTTTTTTAAAATTTTATCATGGCCTAAAGCAATAGGGATCGCTCTAGACTGTAAGCTCACTGTGGTCAGGGAACATGTTACCAGCTCTGTTATATTGAACTTTTCCAAGTGCTTAGTACAGTTCTGGGCCCTTCTCTATGCCTCACTTCCCTCATCTGTAAAATGGAGAATGAGATCTGAGCTCCACGGGGGACATGGACTCTGTCTAATATGATTAGTTTGTAACTACTCCAGCACTTAGTACAGTGCCTGATATAGAGTAGGCGCTTCAGAAAGACCATAGGAAAAAGTTACAGTTAGCTGATTGACTGACAGATTGAGTGTATCAGGTTGTGAATTAGACAAATGTGAAAGCATTCACCGTGGCTAAAGACTGTCGTTGAAACCAGGAACCGTTGGGACGCTGGGGTGCAGCTGCCGCCGTTTCCATGGGAACCCCGGGGGCCGGCACCATCACTGATGTTGCAGGGACCGGGCCCTATTCTCCCAGGAGCCTCAGGAGCCACGTGACCGGAGGATGCATGACTTTTCCAGGCCACAAGGTTCCTTGGCAAATCTCCGAGCCATCCTCCAGGGAACCCCTTCGGAGCAGCTCTTGCTTTATCTACCGGGACGGGGGCCTGTCTGGAGAGCTTCTCAGGGTCTAGGAGAGAGTGGAGAGGGATTGAGGGCTACTCTATGTTCCTTCCTGGTTGACTGAACCCATACGTATGAGGGGAAAGAGGGGACCAGCCTAGCCCTGCAGAAGAAAGCGACACCCAGCCCCACGCTGCCCCGGTAAGAGTGACTGGGGATGAGTGGGATGGAAGGGCATGATGGGACCAGTATGAGGATGGAAGAGATGGAGTCAGTCTGGGGCCTAAGGTTGGATTAGACCAGGGCCGCGGCCCCCAGTGGGCAGGGGTGCTAGCAGGTGGGGGGGTGTTTTCCAGTTCAGTAACCATCAACCATCGCAAACCTCTCCTCCTTGCTCCTCAAACCTTGCTACCATACCAACTACCTGCCAGGCTACAGTGTTCCAGCACAACGTTAGCACTGTGAACTGTCACTTTGGCCTTCAGTGGATCACAGAATCCCCTGAAGAGTGTGAATAACAGGCAGGGCTGAGAGACTGTGACCATCTTTGGACAGCTACTAGCACTATCAGCAATTCCTCCCTGTAAGGGTTCTTCCCAAATGTTGGGAAATGACAAATAGTGGGAAAGGTTGGAATCCCTGCCCTCATGGGCTTTCCAGCTTACTAGGCAGCGTTGACTCAGTCTAATGTACTATCAATCAATTAATCTTGAATCATACTTATTGAGCACTTGTGAGCACTAGCACTTGTGCAGTAATAATAGTAGTACTTGTTAAGCTCTTACTATGTCTCAAGCACTGTCCTAGGCGCTGGGGTAGATACAAGTTAGGCAAGTTGAATACTGTCTTCGTTCCAGATGGTGCTCGCAGTCTTTACCCCTATTTTGCAGATGAGATAACTGAGGCTCAGAGAAGTTAAATGACTTGCCCCTTGTCACACAGCAGACATGAGGCTGAGCCGCCGTTAGAACCCAGGTCCTTCTTACCACTTCTTACTCCCATGCCTGTGTTCCAAGAACTTTAGAACACCATAACAGACACATTCCCTGCCCCTTCCAGAAGGAAAGAATGAATGGAAAGATGAATATGCAATTATTGCGTGCCATGTTACAGATGAGGAAACTGGGGCCCAGAGAAGTGAAACGACTTGCCCAAGTTTCCTCATCAAGCAAAGGGACAGAGCCAGGATTAGAACCAAAGTCCTCTGATTCCCACTAAGCTATGTTTGGGAGAGTACAATAGAACAGAGCTTGTAGATGTGTATGTTGCCCTCCAGGAGCTCACAGTCAAGAGAACTCCTGGGCCCATGCTTTCTCCACTAAATGAGGATGGACATGAGGTGATTCACGCTTGAGTTAGGTGGAGTGGATTTACAGGGCTGGGAAATGAACCGGGGAAGCTGGTCGGTGTGGGGGGTGGGTTGGAGATTTTAGCATTGCTCAGAATTCAGAAAGAACTGTGCTCTCTGATTTTGAGTGGATAAGAGAGGGAGTTCCAGGCTAGGGTGGAAACAGGAGAATCGATCACGAGTAACAACTAGAAAATTTCCTTGAGAGCTGAGAAGGCGTGTTAGACTATGGAAAGTGGCTGAAATGCAGTCATCCGGTGGAGAGCCTTCAAACCGATTGTGAGTTTTTGTTGCTTGTGAAAAAACCAAAACTTGTCATGAGAGGAGGTTGAGGAGTGGAGACATGTAGGCTGGGCGATGCTTTAGGATGGTACTAGATGAATAATGACGTATGCTTGTGTTTGTGTGTGTACAAGTGTGAATGCAGTTATGTAAGCAAATGGAATCAGTTTGGAGAATACGTGGTTTTCTGTTATGTTGTTGTTTGTTTGCTTTATGATATCGTTAAGAGCTTATTATGTGTCAGGTTCTGTATTAAACACAGGGGTGGATACAAGCTATTCAGGTTGGTCATAGCCCATGCCTCATAGGGAGCTCACAGTTGTAAGCCCCAGTTTTCAGATGAGGTAACCGAGGCATAAAGAAGGTAAGTGAGTGGCCCCAGGTCATGCAGCAGACAAGGAACAGAGACAGGATTGGAATACAGGTCCTTCTGTATTCCAGGTCCATTATCTCTCCAGTAATTTATGTGTAAAGGCACTTCTTGTTTGACCCTAAAACTACGGAAAACATTTCCCAACATTCATGAACATATTTTTATTTTCTCTGACCTCTGCTATCTGCTATTCATTTTTGTTTCTGTCTTGTCAACCAAAACTAATTCTCTTGATATTTATTAAATGCTGATGGGTAAGTTTAGAAACTCTTGCACATTAAGTATAGGCTTCGATTTGACAACGGCTAGACCGACCTGTCTGCTGGGCGACCTCGACTGGGCTTGACAGATAACCAATCGCAAAACAAAGGAGAAGAAAAATGACTTATCTCTGTACTCTGGAAACGGGCCATTTCCCACAGTACAGAAACACCTTGAATAAACACATCTTCCCAAGGTGACCTGGCCAGTCGCCCGGGAACTTGTGCAATTGGCAAAATGCCTTCTTGTTTTGCAAAGGGTTTATTAAGGCCCGTACGTTGGAGCTAACTCAGAATCTCACCCACGGAGAGGACGCTCTGCCTGGGACCTGAATGGGAGCATTCAGGACCCTGAAAGCTGAATCCGGGATTTCCCAGCATGAAACTTCAGGAGTTGGTGTTCCCCCGAATTGGTGATGTAACCCCTTTTTTGTGTGTGTTTGTTTTAACCCTTTTTTTGTATTTGTTTTCTTCTTCCGTATTCCCTTCCTTCTATTAAAATTGTCCTTCTATTAAAATTGTAACGATACACCTATATTGCTATGTGTCTGCGCTTCTTTCTCTGAAAAAAGGGAACTTGTAGTCGCAGGTCTGAACCTTATTCGTTGGTTAACTGAAGAAATATTTCGTTAACCGAACAAGTGCTTACTATGTGCTAAGCAAATAACAAACCGTATGAACAGACCGTATCTCATAAGGTATTCACTGACGAAGTAAGAGGGAAAACAGGTATCGAATCCCCATTTTACTATTGAGAAAACTGAGGTGTAGAGAAATTAAGTCACTTTCCCATGGCTATGCAGCAAAGAACTGGTAGAGTTGGGATTAGAACGCAGGTCCTCTTACTTCCAGGTCTGTGTTCTTCCCAATAGTGCATCCTGCTTCTACACAGTTTGAAGCTTAGTGCTTCCAATAGAACTGAAGCTCCTTGGGGGCAGTCAGTGATCATATGTAGTAATACCTTGTCCTCTGTAAGTACTGAACAAATAGAATTGATTGACTCAGTCTTACTCCTTCACCCGCAACATCAATGTCGCTAAATTGAAGTCTTCCCTCTTCCCGTGCAGGGCGTCCACATCATTCCCAAGAAATGTTCAATGTCTCCTCGGTGAACTCAAAGATCATTTTGAATTCAGTAACTGTCTTCTCTCCATAGAGAATCACCATCAAGTCAATTTCTTCACTCTTCCCATCAACGGACTCCAACTTTGGCTCTTCCCTCATCCATCGCAGAAAGTCAGTGCTGCCTCCCAAAAATGCCCAACATCTCTATGGTGACGGGATTCCTTCTGCTGGGATTCTCAGACATCCGGGAGCTGCAGTTCGTCCATGCCGCGCTGTTCCTCCTGGCCTACCTGGCGGCCTTGATGGGGAATGTACTCATTATCACCGTCACCATCCTCGACCGGCGCCTCCACACCCCCGTGTATTTCTTCCTCAGGAACCTGTCTGTCATCGACCTCTGCCTCATCACCGTCATTGTCCCGAATTCCGTCCTCAACTCCTTGACCAATCGCAACTCCATTTCCTTCTTGGGCTGTGCTGCTCAGGTCTTCCTGGTGGTCCTGTTTGTCGGTTCAGAGTTTCCCATCCTCACAGCTATGTGCTATGACCGCTACGCAGCCATCTGTCACCCCCTGTGCTATGAGATCATCATGACCTACACTGCCTGTGGAAAGATGGCAGCCGCCTCCTGGCTCAGCGGGGTGTTATTTGGGGTCTTGTATTCAGCTTCGACTTTCTCCCTGAGCTTCTGTAGGTCCAACATCGTCCAGCAGTTCTTCTGTGACGTCCCCACTCTGCTGAAGATCTCCTGCTCCAAGGACCATGTCGCCATTGATGTGAGCGTCACCGGTGGGGTAACTTTATGTTCAGGCTGCTTTGTCTTCATCATCATCTCCTACGTGCGCATCTTCCAGGCTGTGCTGAGGATGCCGGCCACCGAGGGCCGGGCCAAAGTCTTCTCCACCTGCCTGCCTCACCTCGCCGTCGTCACCACCTTCCTCGCTACGGCCGCCATTGCCTACCTCAAGCCTGTGCCTGACTCCCCCTCAACCCCGGACCTGATGGTGTCCGTGTTCTACACCATGGTGACCCCCACCCTGAACCCCGTCATCTACAGCCTGAGGAACCGGGACATGAAGTCCGCCCTGGGGAGAGTCCTAAAGGGGAGATTCCTCTTCCCTCCTCTAAGGGATAAAATGTCTGTTTCCCTTTGCTGACTACACCATTCTCCATCAGGGTTCTGACCGTGGGGGCATCCATATAAAGAGCTGTCCAAAGAGAAAGTCCAGAGTCTGAGGATTTGTCAGTGTCTGGGACAGAGGTTGATAAAACGTGTGTGACTGTAAGCCTGGTGTAGGCAGGGATTGTCTCTTCATTTTGAATTGTACTTTCCAAGCGCTTAATACAGTGCTCGGCACAGAGTAAGCACTCAATAAATATGACTGGTTGAATCAATGAATAAATGATTGACAAGTGATTGTTTGGGCGGCATCATGGCTTAGTGGTATGAGCATGTGGCTGGGAGTCATGATATTCAAAATGTCTGCCCGGTACTGCCACTGACCTGCTGTATGACCTTCGTCCAGCCACGTAACCTCTTTGGATCTCTCTGTAAAATCAGGATTCAATATATCAATAAATCAGAGGGTGACAAGGGAGCAGGGATGCAATTATGAAAATTGTCCCCCACATTTGACTGCCTGTGCACTTGTTTTGATGCCTGTATTCCCCGTTCTAGACTGTGAGTACGTTGTGTGCTGGGATTATCTCTATTTATTGCTAATTGTACTTTCCAAGGGATTAGTACAGTGCTCTGAGCACAATAAGCACTCAATAAATATGATTGAATGAATGTATGCATTTGACTGAGCAAATTTTGTCTCTAATCCATTCATTCATCCATCCATCCATCTATCCGCCCATCTGTCTGTCTGTTCCCCCATCTGCTTATGCATCCATCCATCCACCCATCCATCCATCCACCCATCCATAATAATAATAATAATAGTGGACATCCACATGGATGTCCCTGGTGACTCCTCTGCCGCCCGCCTTCTATCTCTCCTTTTCGCTGCCAACCTTCTGCTCTACCCCACCTCACCCACTCACAAACTTGGCTACACCCTCGATCTCACCATCTCCTACCGCTGCACTATCTCCACCGTCACCAACTGTGAAATCCCTTTGTCTTCTCATAACCTTCTCACCTGCCTCCTCATTCACACTCCTCTCCCCTGTAAATCTATATTACTACGTCACAGAGACCTCCACGCTCTCGATCCCATCCATCTTTCTCAGCGAATAACACCCCACCTCTCCTCCCTATCCTCTCTACCCAATCTTGATGACCAGATTACTGCTCTCAATCCTACCCGCTCTACTAACCTCAACTCGCTCGCTCCCCTTTCCCTTTGCCCCTCTCGTACCACTAACGCACAGCCTTGGATCACTGCCACTGTCTGCCTCCTTAGCTCCACCAAGCCAAACTTGTTCACTTGAGGTTTATCCTGTCCTGCCTTAACACTGCCATCTCCTCTGCCAGGCAAAACTATTTCTCCTCTCTTAATGACACCCATGCCCATCATCCCCGTCAGCTCTTCCGTACATTTAACTCCCTTCTCAGGGTCCCTGTTACTCCCCCTCTTCCAGCCCTCACCACCAACGATCTGGCCTCCTACTTCATTAGTAAAATCAATTCCATCAGGTCTGAATTCCCCAAAGTCACTCCTCCCCCTTCTCCAACGCCCCGGCTCTCAACCCTCTCTGCTACTCTCCCATCCTTCCTTGCAGTATCTTCAGATGAGATCTCCTCCCTCTTCTCAAGTGCTACTCCGACCACCTGTGCTTCTGACCCCGTTCCCCCTCATCTTATGAAATCTCTCGCCCCTTCCCTCCTCCCTCACTTACCTTCCATCTTCAACTGGTCACTCTCCACTGGTTCCTTCCCCTCTGCCTTCAAACATGCTCACGTCTCTCCCATCCTAAAAAACCCCTCTTCAGCCCACATACCCTTCTAGTTACCGCCCTATCTCCCTCCTGCTATTACTTTCCAAACTCCTAGAACAAGCCTTCTACACCCACTGCCTCGAATTCCTCAATGCCAATTCTCTCCTTGACCCCCTCCAATCTGGCTTCCGTCCCTACAGTCCACTGAAACTGCCATCTCAAGGGTCACCAATGACTTCCTTCTTGCCAAATCCAACGGCTCCTACTCTATCCTAATCCTCCTCGACCTCTCAGCTACCTTCGACACTGTGGACCACCCGCTTATCCTCAACACGCTATCCAAACCTGGCTTCACTGACTCTGTCCTCTCTTAATTCTCCTCTTACCTCTTCGGCCGTTCATTCTCAGAATCCTTCGCGGGCTCCTCCTCCCCCTCCCATCCCCTCACTGTAGGGGTTCCTCATGGGTCAGTTCTTGGTCCTCTTCTGTTCTCTATTTACACTCACTCCCTTGGTGAAATCATTCACTCCCACGGCTTCAACTATCATCGCTACGCTGATGACACCCAAATCTACATCTCTACCCCTGCTCTCTCTCCCTCCCTTCAGGCTCGGGTCTCCTTCTGCATTCAGGACATCTCCATATGGATGTCTGCCCGCCATCTAAAACTCAATATGTCCAAGACTGAAGTCCTTATCTTCCCTCCCAAACCCTGCCCTCTCCCTGACTTTCCCATCACTGTAGACGGCACTACCAACCTTCCCGTCTCACAAGCCCGCAACCTTGGTGGCATCCTCGACTCCGCTCTCTCGTGCACCCCACACATCCATTCTGTCTCCAAAACCTACCGTTCTCACCTCCACAACATCGCCAAGACCCTTTCCTCTCCGTCCTAACTGCTACGTTGCTCGTTCAATCTCTTACCCTATCCCGACTGGATTACAGCATCAGCCTCCTCTCTGATCTCCCATCCTCCTGCCTCTCCCCACTTCAGTCTGTACTTCACGCTGCTGCCCGGATCATCTTTGTGCAGAAACTCTCTGGGTATGTTACTCCCCTTCTCAAAAATGTCCAATGGCTGCCAGTCAACCTATGCATCAAGCAAAAACTTCTCACTCTCGGCTTCAAGACTCTCCATCACCTTGCCCGCTTCTACCTCACCTCCCTTCTCTCCTTCTACAGCCCAGCCCGAACCCTCCGCTCCTCTACCGCTAACCTCCTCACTGTACCTCGTTCTCGCCTGTCCCGCCATCGACCACCGGCCCCCTAGCCTGGAATGCCCTCCCTCCAAACATGCACCAAGCTAGCTCTCTTCCTCCCTTCAAAGCCCTACTGAGAGCTCACCTCCTCCAGGAGCCCTTCCCAGACTGATCCCCCTTTTTCCCTTCCTCCTCCCCATCCCCGCTGCCCTACGTCCTTCCCCACCCCACAGCACTTATATAAATATTTGTACATATTTATTACTCTATTTATTTTACTTGTACATATTTACTATTCTATTTATTTTGTTAATGATGTGCATTTAGCTTTAATTCTATTTGTTCTGACGACTTTGACACCTGTCTACATGTTTTGTTTTGTTGTCTCTCTCCCCCTTCTAGACTGTGAGCACGCTGATGGGTAGGGACCGTCTCTGTGTTGACAACCTGTACTTCCCAAGCGCATAGTACGTTGCTCTGCACATAGTAAGCGCTCAGTAAACACGATTGAATGAATGCATGGTACTTGTAAAACGCTTACTAAGGGCCAGGTACTGTGCTAAGTGCTGAGGCAGGTGCAGGCTAAATCAGGTTTTGCACATTCCCTATCCCACGTGCGGCTCACAGTCTCATTCCCCATTTTACAGATGAGATAACTGAGGCACAGAGAAATGAAGTGCTTTGCCCAAGATCACACAGCAGACAGTACACCCATCCATCCATCCATCTATCCATCCATCTACCCACCCACCCGTCCAAACATCCATCCATCCAACAACCAATCCATGCATCCATCTCTCTATCCATCCATCCATCAATCAATCATTAATATTTGTTGAATGCATCCTGGATGTAAAATACTGTAGTGAACACTACAGAGAGATCAGAACAAATTCAACACCATCCCTGTTTTCCAAGAGCTTAAAATCTAACAGGGGACATAGACACAGACCTAATTAATGGGAGAACAAAGAAGAGAATGGAAATAATGGTAAATAAATGATTCTATATTTCAAGAGTACATTTTATTAAAGCCACTACGTACAATACTATAATGGCGGGTGTAAGTGCAAAAATGGAGAAGTAGTTTAAGGTGCTTATTGGTAGTTGGGAGAAATGACGTAGTGAGAAGATAAATGAATAGTGCGAGACATTCTGGAAGTGGTGGGATGATGGAGGGGCTTTGAATATGGGGAAAGCTGTGTTCTGATGGACTGAAAAGGGGGAGAAGGAAATGTGGGCGGACAGATTATTTCTCCATTTTCCATCACTGAGATATTTTGAAAGGGGACAGGGCCATGCAGAAGAGAGAACGCAGTGACCTCCTCACCCCAGTTTGATGCACTGTCTCAACTCTGAGATACAAGGGGACGAGCCATAGGCTACAACCTATTCTTTCTGAAACCAGGAATTTTCCTTTCAAGTCCACCCAGCCAGTATCAGTAATTCGTTCCCATCACCTCATTCTCAGAACCCCTCAGCAACTCCCAACCGGATAATAATAATGCCAGTAATAATAAGTGAATTTGTTAAGTGCTTACTATGTGTCAAGCACTGTTCTAAGCGCTGGTGTAGATACAACAGAATCCAGTTGTCGCACCTGGGGTTCACAGTCTTATTGGCAGTGCCAAAGAAGAAATTTGCCTCAAGCGAAGAATCTCCATTCTGTTTTCCCTAGCTTAGGAGGTCTTCAGGGCCACCAAGTAGAACATTTGAGATGAAAAAAAAAGGAAATTTGCTCTACGAGGAATATCTCCTGCTGTAAACTCTAACTAAAATTTTCAAGGCCTGAAAATACAATATTTGAGGTTAAGAAAAGATAATTTTGCTTCATGCAAAAACACTCTTCTTTATTCTTCCACCCAAGGTCTTCAAGGCTTCGAAAGAGAGTACTTGAGGTGCCAAAGAAGAAATCTGTTTCCCTGCTAAAACATTTCCTTGTTCTTTCTCCATCTCGGACCTTCAAGGTCTTTAAATTGAGAATGAATAAAGAAAGTATTTGAGTCGAAAAGGGAGAAACATTCTACATTTGAACAATCTTAGCTTTTCTTTCTCTGACTGAGGATTTCAAGGCCTCCGAAAGAGGGTATTTGAGGTGAAAAAGGAGAAGGTTTGTCTCATGCACACAATCTTCAATTGATACTTTTCTAAGGTCTTCAAGGCTTCAAAAAAGAAACTTTCCAAGGAAAAGGAGAACTTTGCTTTATGCAAATCATTCCCTGCTTTCATTTTATTCACTAAGTTCTAGAGGGCCTGAAAAAATGTTATTTGGCATTAAATAATGGGGAATTTTACTTCATGCAATACCTGCCCTGCTTATTTGTCCATCTTAGATCTTCAAGGCCTTCTAAAGACACCCGAGAGGTGAAAAATGATCCATTTGCTGCATGCAAACAATGTCGAGATTTAATTCCCATAAGGTCTTCAAGGCCTTACAAGAGAATGATTTAGGTGAAGAGGGATAAATGTGCTTCGTGTGACAGATACATCTCCTGTCCATTGCTCCAATTCAGGCCTTCCAGGCTTATTCACTGAGAAGGAATAGAGACTATTTGAGATTCAAAAGGAGAAATTCGCTTCATGCAAACCATTTCCAGCTTTTATTTCTCCATCTGAAGTTTTCAAGGCCTCCAAAGGGAATAAGTGAGGTGAAAGCAGAGAAATTTGCTTCATGTAAAACCAGCTCCTGCTTTCTTTTGTCAAGCTAAATCTTCAAGACCTGAAAAGTAGTTATTTGAGATGAAATGGGAAATGAGCTTCCTGCAAATCCTTGCAGCTTAGATTTCTCTACCGAAGGTCTTTAAGGCCAGGAGAGGGGAAATTTAAGGAGCATAAGGGGAAATCTGCTCCGTGCAAAACATCTCCATCTTTTACTTCTGTACCGAAGGTCTTCAAGGCCGAAAAGATAGTATTTGAGGTAAGGAGGGGGAAAGTAGCTTCCTGCAAACCATCCCCAGCTTTTATTTCTCTACTTCAGGTCTTCAAGGCCTTATAAAAAGATAATATTTCAGGTGGAAAGGGGGAACTTTGCTTCTTGCAAAGACCTTCAGCTTTGATTTTTCTACCCAAGGTCTTCAAGGCCAATAGAGAGAGTATTTGAGGTGCATAAGGAGAAATCTTCTTCGTGCAAACCATCTCCAGCTTTTACTTCTCTACTTAAGGTCTTCAAGAAGTTAAATAAAGAGAGTATGTGAGGCGAAAAAGAAGGAATTTGCTTCATGCAAAGACCTATAGCATTGATTTATCCCCCAAGGTCTTTTAGGCCAGAAGAGAGGGTATTTGAGGTGCATAAGGAGAAATTTGCTTCATGCAAACCGACTCCCACTTTTTCTTCTCTGTCTGTCTTCTCTGCCTCAAAAGCAGGTATTTGAGATGAAAAGGAGAACATTTCCTTCTTGCAAACAACCTCCAGCTTTGATTTCTCTGTCGAGGGTCTTCAAGCCCAGAAAAGAGAAAATTTGAGGTGGAAAAGGAGAAATCTGCTACATGCAAAGAGTTTGCAGCTTTTAGTTCTCTACCAAGGGTCTTCAAGGCCCTGGAAGAGGATATTTGAGGTGAAAAAGGAGAAGGTTTCATGCAATCTCCCAGTTTGTATTTCTCCAACATCTCCAAATAGAATATATCTAGTGCAAAAGGAGAAATTTGCTGTATTCAAACAATTTCCTGCGCTGATTTTTCTAAATCTGATCTTCAAGGCCTGACAAAAAATATATTTGGGGTTAAAGAAGGAGAATTTTGCTTCATGCAAATGTTTTCCCGCTTATCCATCCTCCTTATGTCTTCAAGGTCTTTGAAAGAGAATATATGAGGTGAGAAATGGTCAATTTTCATCCTGCAAGAAATCTCCAGCTCTTATTGCTGTAAGGTCTTAGGTTTTTAAAGCCTCAAAAGAGAATATTTGAGGTGGGAAAGTAGAAATTTGTCTCATGCAAAGTCTAGTTTTTCTTTCTCTAAGGTTTTCAAGGCCTGAAGAGATAGTATTATGGCATTAAAAAAAGAGAATTTTGCTTCATGCAAAAAATGTCCTGCTTATTTGTCAACCTAAGGACTTCAAGGCCTTTCCAGGAGAATATATGAGGTGGAAAATGATGAGTTTACTTCAGGCAAACAATCTCCAGGTGTTGTTTATGTAAGGTTTTGGTCTTCAAGGCCTCCAAAGAGAACATTTGAGAGGGAAAAGGAGAAATTTGGTTCATGCAAGCCAACTCTAGTTTAGATTTCTCTAAAAGACTTCAAGGTCTCCAAAGAGAATACTTGAGGTGGGAAAGGAGCAATTTTCTTCATGCAAACTCTAGTTTTATTTCTCTAAGGTCTTCAAGGCCTGATGAGATAGTATTTGGCATTAAAAAAGGAGAATTTTGCTTCATGCCAAAAAATTTCCTGTTTATTTGTCAACCTAAGGGCTTCAGGGCCATCAAAGAAAACATAACAGGTGAAAAAGGATGAATTTGCTTCATGCAAACAGTCTCCAGCTGTTATTTCTCTATACAAGGTCTGCAAGGCAAAGCTTCCAGGGCAGATACACTTCCTCTACACTACTCCATCTCAGGCCTTCAGGGACTTGTAATTGGGAGTATATGAGGTGCAAAAGGAGACATTTGCTTCATGCAAACCATCTCCAGCTTTTACTTCTCTGACTAAGGTCTTCAAGACCTCAAAAGAGAATATTTGAGGAGGGAAAGGAGAAACTTTACATCATGCAAAAAACATCCAGCTTTTGTTTTTCTACCTAAGGTCTTCAAGACCAGAAAAGAGAATAGTGGAGGTGAAAATGGAGAAATCTGATTCATGCAGTCCAAGACTAGTTTTGATTAATAAAGACTTCAAAGCCTCCAAAGAGAATAATTTGAGGTGGGAAAGGAGAAAATCATTTCATGCAAAGTCCCGCTTTAATTCTCTAAGGTCTTCAAAGCCTGAAGAGAAAATATATGGCATTAAAAAAGGAAGATTTTGTGGCTTCATGCAAAAAATGTCCTGCTTATTTGTCAACCTAAGGGCTTCAGGGCCAACAGAGAGAATTTATATGGTGAAAAATGGTGAATCTGCTTCATGGAAGCCATCTCCGGCTTTTACCTCTCTATACAAGGCAGACCGTCAAAGGCAGATAAACGTCTTGTGCATTACTCCACTTCAAGGCCTTGTACCTGAGAATAAATAGAGACTATTTGAGGTACAAAAGCAGAAATTTGCTTCATGCAAACCTTCTCCAGCTTTTACTGGAAAAAGGAGAAAATTGCATGTAGACTATCTCCAGTTTGTACGTCTCTAACACATTCAGGGCCTCAAAGGAGAAAATTTCAAGTGAAAAGGGGGAAATTTGCTTTAGGCAAAACAATTTCCTGCCCTCATTTTTCTAAATCAGATCGTCAAGGAATTAGATAAAAATGCGAGGTTAAAGAAGGAGAATTTTGCTTCATGAAAAACGTGCCTACTCATTTGATCACCTTCGTTTTCTAAGGCATTTCCAAGAGAATATATGAGGTGAAAAATGATTTGTTTACTTCATGTAAACAATCTCCAGGCAGTATTTCTGTAAGGTCTTAGGTCTTCAACACCTCTAAAGAGAATATTTGAAGTGATAAGGCATAAACTTGCATCATGCAGTCCAACTATAGCTTTTATTTCTCTAAGGTCTTCAAAGTGAAGTGATAGTGTATGACATTAAAAAAGGAGATTTTTGATTCATACAAAAAATGTCCTGATTACCTGATAACTTAAGGTCTTCAAGGCCATCAAAGAGAATATCTGTGGTGAAAAAGGAAGAACTTGCTTCATGAAAACAATCTCCAGCTTTGATTTCTCTATATGAGGTCTTCAAGGCAGATCTTCCAGTGCAGATATACTTCTTGTGCATTCCTCCACCTCAGTCCTTCAAGGCCTTTTATTTGAGAATGAATAGAGTTTATGTGGAGGTGTAAAAAGGAGAATCTCCAGTATTTTCCTTCTCATAGGTCTTCAAGACCTCAAAGGTGAATACTGGAAGGAAAGCATAGAAAATGGGTTTCATGCAAACTACCTCCAGCTTTTATTTCTCTACCCTAAGGTCTTTAAGGCCAGAAAAGAGAAGAATCGAGGTGTCCAAGGAGAAACTTACTTCATGGAAAAATCGTCTCCGACCTTTACGTCTCTGTCTAAGGTCTTCAAGGACGCAGAAGGGAATATTGGAAGAGGGAAAGGAGAAAATTTGCTTCAGACGAACCACCTCCAGCCCTTATTTCGGTGCCAAAGGTATACAAGGCCAGAAAAGGGAATATTTGAGGTGAAATGGTGAAATTTGCTTCATGCAAACAATCTCTAGCTCTTACTTCTCTAAAGGTCCTCAAGGCCTGAAAAAAGAATGTTTGAGTTGAAATTGGGGAAATTTGCTTCATGCAAACCATTTCCTAATTTCTCATACTGAATGTCTTCAAGACCTGGAAAGAGAATATAAGTGTTGAGAAAGGACAAGTTTTCTTCATGCGAACAATTTCCTACTTTTGTTTCTCTGCCTGAGGGCCAGAGAAGGTAAAACATGGAGTTGAAAAAGGAGAAATTTCCTTGATACAAAAACTCAACTCATAATTTTCCACCTAAAGTCTTGAAGACCTGAGGAGAAAATGTACGAACTGGAAAAGGAGAAATTGGCTTCCTGTAGAAACACCTCCTGACTAATAGTTCACTTCAGGCCTTCAAGGACAATGAAATGAGGATGAATAGGGTACATTGGTTGTGAAAGAGAGAAATTTGTTTCATGCAAAAAAATCTGCTTAGATTTCTCTCCATAAGTACTTCAGGGCCTGAAAAGAAAATATTTGAGGTGAGAAAGGAGAGGGTTGCTCCATGCAGATACATCTCCTGTTCATTACACCACTTGAGGCCTTCAAGGCATTTTAATGGACATTATTGACTCGTTGTATCACTCGGACGCCGGCCACCTCTGTTGCTGACCCACTGGGTCACTGAGCCTCTGACTAGCCATCTGAGAGGTTTCAGTGAGAGGCGAACAAAGCTTCCAGTTCCAGGTAAGAGCCCAGGACACAGGGGAGGAGAAGGAGAAGGAGGCTTGGCCATAAAAGGGAGTCGAAGAAAAGGAATCCGTTCAAATAAGATGTAAACGAATAAAATGACTCCAGAGAAACCGAAAACACTAGCCCAATCGTTGTACCCCTGCCTCTTGGGGACTTTGACGGGATTTGCGTGGCTACGTGGAAAAAGCGCGGGCTTGGGAGTCAGAGGACGTGGGTTCGAATCCCGCCTCCACCACTTAGATGCTATATGACCTTGGGCAAGCCATTTAACTTCTCTGTGCCACAGTTACCTCATCCTCTCCGCAGAGCGCCATCATAGAAACCCTGGATTCCATTCCCGAGAGGACAGCCCGCCATCACACCGCGAGGCCCTGCTCCGGGAAGGATCCTCTCTGCAGAGCGCCGCCACAGGAGCCCGGGATTCTGTTCCCGAGAGGCCCGCCCGCCATCACACCCCCCGGCCCTGCTCCCGGAAGGATCCTCTCCACAGAGCGCCGCCATAGAAGCCCGAGATTCCGTTCCCGAGAGGCCCGTCCGCCCGCCCGCCATCACACCGCGTGGCACCGCTGCTCCCAGAAGGATCCTGCCCTCTGGATGCCACCACGAGGGCAGGGGCTCCCCCACCCTACCTCCCTCCTTCCATCCGTCCACTCGTCTGTCCGTCCCCGTGCAGTCTGCTATCGGGCGCCTATGCCTCGCGGCCGGGCTCCTGGCCATTGCCCGCATGGGCATCTGCATCCCTGCCCGGCCACACCGAGGCCCCTGGGATGGGTCCCCACCACCCCCCATCATGGCTACACTTACCGCTCGAAGCCATCTCCACTATGTCCAAGTAGACAGCTGGGATCGAGGGACATTGCGTCCCTCTGCTAGATCGTGAACATTGTGTCCCCCTGCTTGTTCATGGGTAATTGTATCCCCTTGCTTGTCCGAGGTTCACTGTGTCGCCCTGCTTCCATCCCCCCCGGCCACCGCTTAAGCGACCATCTTTGAGGAGCCCCCTACTCTCCCATTCCCGGTCCGGACCTGACTGATTCCCCCCCCCCGCACCCTGGGAAAAAGGCCCTTGTTTTCACCAAGTTGCTTTAACGACAACTTCATTAGCACCTAGGCAGCCCTCCCATGCTATCTGGGTGTTCACTCCTCTCCCCAGGCATCTCCTCTCCGTGACCTCCCTTAACAGTTCTGCCCTACTCCAGAGATGCCATCCATAGGACTCGATCCTCCTCCACCACCGAGACAATTTTACCAAGAGCCCCTGGATTCTGCTTGCCATTAACCTCTTTGACCTTATTTGACTGACCTATAGACAATTAATCCTTCTGCTGTTTTCGCCATCTGCCCATCCTATGGTCGCTTCTGTATGTTAATTGTTAATCAATCAATCAATCGTATTTATTGAGCGCTTACTGTGTGCAGAACACTGTACTAAGCGCTTGGGAAGTACAAGTTGGCAACATATGGAGACAGTCCCTACTCAACAGTGGGCTCACAGTCTAGAAGGGGGAGACAGAGAATAAAACCAAACATACTAACAAAATAAAATAAATAGAATAGATATGTACAAGTAAAATAAACAAATTAATTAATAGAGTAATAAATATGTACAGACATATATACGTATATACAGGTGCTGCGGGGAAGGGAAGGAGGTAAGATGGGGGGATGGAGAGGGGGACGAGGGGGAGAAGAAGGAAGGGGCTCAGTCTGGGAAGGCCTCCTGGAGAAGGTGAGCTCTCAGTAGGGCCTTGAAGGGAGGAAGAGAGCTAGCTTGGCGGATGGGCAGAGGGAGGGCACTCCAGGCCCGGGGGATGACGTGGGCCGGGGGTCGATGGCGGGACAGGCGAGAACGAGGTACGGTGAGGAGATTAGCGGCAGAGGAGCGGAGGGTGGGGGCTGGGCTGTAGAAGGAGAGAAGGGAGGTGAGGTAGGAGGGGGCGAGGTGATGGAGAGCCTTGAATCCCAGGGTGAGGAGTTTCTGCCTGATGCGCAGATTGATTGGTAGCCACTGGAGATTTTTGAGGAGGGGAGTAACATGCCCAGAGCGTTTTTGGGCAAAGACAATCCGGGCAGCAGCATGAAGTATGGATTGAAGTTGGGAGAGACACGAGGATGGGAGATCAGAGAGAAGGCTGATGAAGTAGTCCAGACGGGATAGAATCAGAGCTTGAACGAGCAGGGTAGCAGTTTGGATGGAGAGGAAAGGGCGGATATTGGCAATGTTGCTGTGATATCATCGTTTGCTTATTTTATTATTCCCATAGAAAGTTAATTGCTAACGTCTCTCGATGATGTCATCACCTGTTTATTTTACTGCCATCGCATGTTAATTGTTAACTGCTCTCTGCGATGTCATCATCTGCTTATTTTTTGCCATCACATAGTAGTTGTTATCTGCTCTCTGGGATATCATCATCTGCCTATTTTATTATTGCCATATCATGTTAATTGTTAATTACCCTCTGTGATGTCATCACCTACTTTTATCATTGCTACTCTGTTATTGCTTCTGCATTTCAATTGTTAACCTCTCGCTGTGCTGTCATTTACCTTGCTGACCTCAACATGAACTATCAATTCCCCTGCTCCCAACTGCCATTCCCATTCCTCACCTTCCCCTTCCCCTTCCCCTCTTCCACCCAGCTTTTTCCCTCCCTTCCCCCCCCACCACCCTTCCCCCTCACCCCCTAACCACGATCATTCTATACCAGCGCCAACCCTCAACTCCTCCCTCCCAGTCTCCTCCCTCCCTTCCTACCCGGCCCCACCCCATCCCAGTTCCCCTTTTTCATTGCCACCCCTCTTCCCACTCTCCCCACCCAGGCCCCCGCCAACTCATCCCATTCCAAACCCTCCCCACCACTCGAACTCTTCCCCCTCCCTCCCCTCCCTCCATAGCCAATGCCAAGTTTGGCCTCTGGAACCCCTGCTCCATTATAGGTAACCTCCCTTTCAACCTGGACCTATGCCTTTCCAGCTATCTACTCCTCCTCGCCCTAGCTGAAACATGGCTGTCTCTGGACGACGCGGTCTCTTCTGCTGCTCTCTCCAATGGAGGCCTCTTCTTCTCCCACTCCCCGAGACTCACTGGAAAAGGAGGAGCTGTCAGTTTCCTTCTCGATCTCCAATGTCGTTTTCACACTATCCCTCCCCCCCTTCTGTTTCCTTTCCCTCCTTTGAAGCCCACATTATTCGCCACTACCACCCACTCCAGATTCTTGTAGCCGTCATCTACCAACCCCCCGTCCCCACCTCCAACTTCTTTAAAGATTTTGACCCCTTTCTCACCATTCTTCTCTCCTTTTCCATGCCCACTCTGATCCACGGAGACTTCAACATCCACATGGATGTCCCTGGTGTCTTCTCTGCCACCCGCTTTCTATCTCTCCTTGACGCTGTCAACCTCCTACTCCACCCCACCTCGCCCACTCACCGACTTGGTCATTTCCTACCACTGCTCTATCTTCAACCTCACCAACTCTGAAATCCCTCTCTGATAATAACTTTCTCAACTGCCGCCTCACTCACACTCGTCTCCCTGTAAATCCATATTGCGACCTAACAGAGACCTCCGCTCTCTCGACCCATCCATCTTTTTCAGCGCTTCATACCCCACCTTGCCTCCCTTTCCTCTCTAACCGATCTTGATGACCAGATTACTGCTCTCAACTCTGCCCTCACTACTCAGCTCAACTCGCTCGCTCCCCATTCCCTTCGCCGATCTCGTACCACTAACCCACAGCCCTGGATCACTGCCACTGTCCGCCTCCTTCGCTCTTAAGGTCGAGTTGGTGAACGCTGCTGGAGAACTCCAAGCCAACCTTGTTCACTTCACGTATATCCTTTCCTGTCTTAACTCTGTCCTCTCCTCTGCCAGTCAAAACTATTTTTCCTCCCTTATTGACAACTATGCCCATTATCCCCGTCAGCTCTTCCGTGCATTTAACTCCCTTCTCGGGCCCCCTGTTCCTCCCCCTCCACCTTCCCTCACCCCCAACGATCTGGCCTCCTACTTCATTAATAAAATTAACTCCATCAGGTCTGAGCTCCCCAAAGTCACTCATCCCGCTTCTCCAACACCCCGGCTCTCAATCTACTCTGCTACGCTCCCGTCCTTCCCAGCAGTATCCTCAGATGAGATCTACTCCCTCCTCTCAAGTGCTACTCCGGCCACCTGTGCTTCTGACCCCATTCCCTCCTCAGAACGCCTCCATAGACGCCCAGGGCTCCGTTCCCGAGAGACCCGCCCACCATCACACCGCGTGGCCCCTGCTGCTCCCGGAAGGATTCTCTCCTCAGAGCGCCGCCATAGACGTCCGGGACTCCGTTCCCGAGAGGCCCGCCCGCCCGCCCGCCATCAACCCGCATGGACCCCGCTGCTCCCGCAAGGATCCTCTCCTCAGAGTGCCAGAGAAGCCCGCCATAGACGCCCGGGACTCCGTTCCCGAGAGACCCGCCCGCCATCACACCGGGTGGACCCTGTTGCTCCCGGAAGGCTCCTCTCCTCCGAGCGCCGCCATAGACGCCCCCTGCTTCCACCCCCACCCACTTAAGCGACCTTCCTTATAGAGCCCCCCAACCCCCCTTCCCGGTCCGGTCCGCCATAGGAGCCATAGACTCCCCCACCCCCACCCCGGGAAAAAGGCCCTTGTTATCACCAAGTTACATTAACGACAAATTCATTCACACCTACTCAGCCTTCCTGTCCCGCCATCGACCCCCCGGCCCACGTCCTCCCCCGGGCCTGGAATGCCCTCCCTCTGCCCATCCGCCAAGCTAGCTCTCTTCCTCCCTTCAAGGCCCTACTGAGAGCTGATCTCCTCCAGGAGGCCTTCCCAGATTGAGCCCCTTCCTTCCTCTCCCCCTCGTCCCCTTCTCCATCCCCCGCATCTTACCTCCTTCCCTTCCTCACAGCACCTGTATATATGTATATATGTTTGTACATATTTATTACTCAATTCATTTATTTATTTTACTTGTACCTATCTATTCTATTTATTTTGTTAGTATGTTTGCTTTTGTTCTCTGTCTCCCCCTTCTAGACTGTGAGCCCACTGTTGGGTAGGGACTGTCTCTATATGTTGCCAGCTTGTACTTCCCAAGCTCTTAGTACATTGCTCTGCACACAGTAAGCACTCAGTAAATACGATTGATTGATTGATTGATTCCCTCTCATCCTATGAAATCTCTCGCCCCGTCCCTCCTCCACTCCTTAACTTCCATCTTCAACCGTTCACTCTCCACTGGTTCCTTCCCCTCTGCTTTCAAACATACCCACGTCTCCCCAATCCACAAAAACCCTCTCTTTACCCAACCTCCCCTTCTAGTTATCGCCCTATCTCTCTCCTACCTTTCCTTTCCAAACTCCTTGAACGAGTCTTCTACACCCACTGCCTCGAATTCCTCAACACCAACTCTCTCCTCGACCCCCTCCAATCTGGCTTCCTTCCCCTACGTTCCACCGAAACTGCCCTCTCAAAGGATATCAATGACCTCCTGCTTGCCAACTCCAACGGCTCCTATTCTATCCTAATCCTCCTCGAACTCTCAGCTGCCTTCAACCCTGTGGACCACCCCCTTCTCCTCAACATGCTATCCAACCTTGGCTTCACATACTCTGTCCTCTCCTGGTTCTCCTCTTTTCTATCCGGCCATTCATTCTCAGTCTCTTTTGCGGGCTCCTCCTCTCCCTCCCATCCCCTTACTGTAGGGGTTCTTCAAGGGTCAGTTCTTGGTCCCCTTCTGTTCTCTGTCTACACTCACTCCCTTGGTGAACTCATTCGCTCCCACGGCTTCAAATATCATCTTTACGCTGATGACACCCAAATCTACATCTCTGCCCCTGCTCTCTCTCCCTCCCTTCAGGCTCGGGTCTCCTCCTGCTTTCAAGACATCTTCCTCTGTATGTCTGCCCGCCATCTAAAACTCAATATGTCCAAGACTGAACTCCTTATCTTCCCTCCCAAACCCTGCCCCTCCCTGACTTTCCCGTCACTGTAAACGGCACTACCATCCTTCCCGTCTCACAAGCCCGCAGTCTTGGTGTCATCCTGGACTCCGCTCTCTCGTTCACCCCTCACATCCAATCCACCACCAAAACCTGCCGTTCTCACCTCCGCAACATCAGCAAGATCAGCCCTTTCCTCTCCATCTAAACCGCTACCCTGCTGGTTCAATCTCTCATCCTAACCCGACTGGATTACTGCATCAGCCTCCTCTCTGATCTCCCATCCTCCTGTCTCTCCCCACTTCAATCTATACTTCACGTTGCTGCCCGGATCATCTCTGTGCAGAAACGCTCTGGGCATGTTACTCCCCTCCTCAAAAATCTCCAGTGGCTACCAATCAACCGACGCATCAGGTAAAAACTCCTCACTTTCGGCTTCAAGGCTCTCCATCACCTCCCCCCCTCCTACCTCACCTCTCTTCATTCCTTCTACAGCCCAGCCCACACCCTCCGCTCCTCTGCCGCTATCCTCCTCACTGTGCCTTGTTCTCGCTTCTCCTGTCGTCGACTCCCGGCCCACGTCCTCCCCCTGGCCTGGAATGCCCTCCCTCCATACATCTGCCAAGCTAGCTCTCTTCCTCTCTTCAAAGCCCTATTGAGAGCTCCCCTCCTCCAAGAGGCCTTCCCCGACTGAGCTCCATTTTTCCTCCCTCCTGCCTTACCTCCTTCCCCTCCCCATAGTACCTATATATGTTTTTGTACAGATTTATTATTGTATATATGTGTTTGTACAGATTTATTACTCTATTTATTTTACTTGTACATATTTACTATTCTATTTATTTTATTTGGTTAATATGTTTTGTTTTGTTGTCTGTCTCCCCCTTGTAGACCGTGAGCCCGCTGTTGGGTAGGGACTTTCTCTATTTTGACAAGTTGTACTTCCCAAACTCTTAGTACAGTGCTCTGCACACAGCAAGCGCTCAATAAATATGATTGAATGAATGAATGAATGAATGAATGGAAAATGGGGATTAAGAATGTGAGCCCCACGTGGTACAATCTGAAGACGTTGTATCTATCCCAGTGCTTGGCACATAGTAAGCGCTTAACCAATACTATTTTTATTATTAATCCCCATTTTCCAGATGAGGTAACTAAGGCACAAAGACGTTAAGTGGCTTGCCCAAGGTTGTGCAGCAGACAACTGGCAGAACCAGGATTAGAAACCACATCCTCTAACTCCGAAGCCCGGGCTCTTGTCACTAAATTATGCTGCTTCTTATGGTTGACCCCCCAAGCCAGCCACGGAGAGGGTCTCAGGATGCTACCTTTCTGCTGTGCGACCTTGGGCAAGTCTCCTCACTTCTCTGGGCCTCAGTTCCCTCTTCTGTAAAATGGGGATTGGGTCTGTGAGCCCCATGCGGGACGGGGACTATGTCCCATCTGATTAGTTTGTATCTAATCCCAGCAGTTAGTACAGTGCCTGGCACATAATAAACACTTATTAAATATTACAATTATTATTACTATTATTATTAAGGATGGAAGGGGGACTTTTTACACGGGCCCGACTGAGACAGTTAAGCAATCAGAGACTGGGAAGCACAGGGAAGCAGCATAGATTTGTTAATACTGCATGGAACTGGGAGTCAGAGGACCTGGGTTCTAATTCTGACCACCACTTGTCTGCGATGTGACCTTGGGAAAGTCATTTCACTTCATGCCTCCACTATCTCATCTGTAAAATGGGGATTTAGACTGAAAGAGCTATGCGGGACAGCGACCGTGTCCAACCTGACGAGATTGTATGTACCTCAGTGTTCGGAAATGTCCCTGGAAAATGGTAAGCACTTGCAACTTACCATTATGAAAAAAATAATCAGGGAAGGTCCCGTGCATTTCATAAAGTTTCAGAAAGGAATTTGGAAGGTGGGAAGTACTGTGATCTGGTGGATATGACTGGAGAGGGAATTACAAGCGGGAGAAAGGTGGTGAGGTAGGCGTCTGAGTGGAGGGAGCTCAGAATGAAGCACAGCGAAATGGTGAGCTTGGGAGGAATTGAGAATGCAGATAGAAATTCAGTAGGGGAAAATAATGCATATCAATCGATCGATCGTATTTACTGAGCGCTTACTATGTGAAGACCTTGGTACTAAGTGCTTGGGAAAGTACAATAGAGCAATATAACAGAGTTGGTAGCCAGATTCCCTGCCCATGATGAGCTTGCAGTCTAGAGGGATGGTCTAAAATGGATTGCTGCAGATTTCAACTGGTCCCAAGCCCGGGCATGGGCGATGAAGCTCCAAACCTCAGAGCTTAACCACAACGCTATTATTAATTACAGAAAGGGAATGATGATTAGTCTGTTGTCATAAGAATGAGTCCCAGAGTGGGAACCACACGGGAATGGTCAGTTATTTAGGTTGCGGGGGCGGGAACCATAGAGAGCCCACGAACCCAGCCTTCCGAGATTCCCGGACAGCCAGCTGTCTCAGCGGAACACTGGGCCCGTCCTTCCACGGGGAATCCCCCAGGAAATAACCCGGATGTCATCTGAGAGGATGGTGCAGCCATCTGGAGAACGGAGAAGGGGAGGGAGGATCCTGAAAGCTCTCACCCCTCACCCAGACCTTCCTGTCACCGCCAACAGCGTCCAGGACCGACGGGATGCAGTAAGCCTCTCTCTCAGCAGAGGTCGATGCTCCCCTGTCCAGGACAGGCCTGGTGAATCCGAATAGGTTCAGGGGAAAGGTGAGGGAAATAAAAATAGGGAAATGGGATGACCAGCATCAGAGTCACAATTTTTCTAAATTAGAAGCAGTGTCGGTTAGTGGAAAGAGCATGGGCCCGGGAGTCAAGAGGACCCGGATTCTAATCCCAGTTTTCTCACTAACTGCTGTGTGACATTGAGCAAATCACTTCACTTCTTTGTGCCTCAGTTACCTCATCCGTAAAATGGGGATTAAGACCGTGAGTCCCCTGTGGGACAGGGACTGTGTCCAATCCGACTTGCTTGTATCCCCCCCAGTGCTTAGTACAGTGCCCGGCACATAGTAAACCCTTAATTAATACCATTAAAAAATCCTGAGTGTAAGAGCTTGTTGACAGATTCAATTTTGCCATAACCTTTGCTTTTGCTGGAACGTGTCTTGGCAAGGAAGCCATCTGAGAATTTTCAAATTTCCATTCAAGGAGCCTGTTTGAACGCGGTGTGCTGTGTTGCACGAAGAAATGACTTGTGTGTATGTGTGTAGCATCAGACAAAGTAAATTGTACAACACCAGCCTTTCTTAAACACATAGTACTATGATTACATAACCCCTGCTTTCTAGATTTTTATAAGCCCAAATCAATCAGTGGAACGTACCGAGCACTTACTGTGTGCAGAACACTGGTCACAATCTCTGCTGATGTTTCAGGATAAAATAGACATCATCAACGTGGAAAGTTTTCCGTTTTGCCCTGAATTAAGACAGCAGACAGAACGAGATGACCAGGTGAGGTTCTCCTTCTAGACCGCAAGTTGGTTGTGGAAGGGAACGTGTCTACCAACTCTGTAGTACTGGACTCTCCCAAGTGCTTAGTAAAGTGCTATGCACACAGTAAGCTCTCAATAAATACCATTGATGGATTAATGGATTGACTGGGGTTCATCCCCGGACGAGGTCATTAATTTGCAATGTGAGTTTCTCCCTGAATGTTTTCAATCCCTCTGAATTCAGGTCCTGTCAT
The DNA here is from genome assembly GCF_015852505.1 of Tachyglossus aculeatus. NCBI lineage: Eukaryota > Metazoa > Chordata > Mammalia > Monotremata > Tachyglossidae > Tachyglossus > Tachyglossus aculeatus. The sequence goes on from NW_024045098.1 coordinate 1,719,146, forward strand.
GATGCCCAAGAGCATCTTGCCGGAGATTCCCAACGTATCCACGGTGAGGGAATTTCTTCTGCTTCGATTGTCGGAGATCCTGGAGCTGCAACACTATACTAAGCTATTGGGAGAGTGTAATATAGCAGAGTTGGCAGACTTATTTGCTGTCCACGAGGAGGATACGTTGGACCCACAGAAGGACAGGGAGAAGGTAAAGCTGAAAATAAGACTCCAAACAGGCCCCCACTGAGCCACGAGGCAGCCGCCATCTTCCCACAGGCCACTCTGTTCATGAAGACCTCGTAGCGCAGGGGGAGGCATATGGTGGTTTACTGTGAGCCCCCATGTGGGACAGGGACTGGCTCTGAACTGATGATCTTCTATCTAGCCCAGAGCTTACTACAGTACTGGGCACATAGTAAATGCTTAACGAACAGCACAGTTACTATCACTGAATAGGAGACGAAACATTTGTGATCATTTCTAGACTTGTAAGCTCCTTGAGAAGAAGCGTGGCTCAGTGGAAAGAGCATGGGCTGGGGATTCGGAGGTCATGGGTTCAAATTCCAGCTCTACCAACTGTCAGCTGTGTGACTTTGGGCAAGTCACAATTTCTCTGTGCCTCATTTACCTCATCTGTAAAATGGGGATTAAGACTGTGAGCCCCACATGGGACAACCCGATCAGCTTGTATCTACCCCAGCGCTTAGAACAGTGCTTTGCACATAGCACTTAGCAAATGCCATCATCATTATCATTATTATTGTGGTCAGGGAACGTGACTCCCAAACACTTAGTGCAGTGCTCTGCACACAGTAATCCCCATTTCAGAGAAGAGGTAACTTGCACAAAGGAGTGAAGTGACCTGTTTAAAGAAAAACAACAAACCAAAAAACAGGTGACAAGAGAAATGAGAAAAGCACCCGCATTGATCAATCTCCCACAGACTGGCCAAATCAGACTTCCCGGCCGGATAATAATGATTGTTAGAATTGACAGAGCCCACTTTGAGCTTACAGTTTTCCTCCTCCCCTGCTCTCCTTCTCCTCTCCTCCTTCACAGCGTTTCTTCTCCCCCTCCTACTTTCCCCATCTTTCGCCCCCTCCCTTCCTTTCCCCCCTTCTCTTGGTAAGGAAAAAGCTAAGGAGCAGATATTTGGAGATGACAGCTTAAGGCCAGAGAATACATCAGTCAATCAATCAGTGGCATTTATTCAGTGCACACTACCTGTACTAAATGCTTGGGGGAGCATAAAATGATAGAGTTACTACCCTGCTCCATATCTAGAAAATGCTTAACAAACCCCCGGAGACAACTGAGAGGAAATGCTGGTGGGTTTTTCAGGCTCATTCCAAGCAATGAGGGTCCACAGTGACACTTGTTTTGTGGTTTCTGTGTAAACAGGCTGGGAGCGCCATTGATTCCAACAGCTGGACACTTATGATGTGTGTGTGTGTGTGTGTGTGTGTGTGTGTGTGTGTGTGTGTGTGTGTGAGAGAGAGAGAGAGAGAGAGAGAAAGAGAGAGAGAGAGAGAGAGAGAGAGAGAGAGAGAGAGAGAGAGAGAGAGAGAGAGAGATTATCTGTTGGGGAAAGTAAAGTGCCACACATGACTTCTGGGATAAAGTTCATGCTGTCGTCTTAACCTTAATCGGTTTTCTTTCAGCACAAGAATGTTTTCAAGGTCTTCGAGCCTTAATTTGGGGGCGGAGGGGTGCAAGTGTGCTCGCGACAAGTCAAGTGAGCTAAAAGGGAAACAGAAAAGCTGCAAAAGCAGAATGATTGGTTTTTGGTCATATACATGGAGACTGATCAGAAAATGGGGCAGGGAGACCCCACAACTTTTTTTTAATAATATTTGTTAAGCACTTATTATGTGCCAGGCACTGTACTAGGCACTGGGGTAGATAAAAGCTAATAGGGTTAGATAAAGGCCGTGTCCCATATGGGGCTCACGGTCTTGATCTCCACTTCACGAAAGAGGTAACAGGCACAGAGGAGTGAAGTAACTTGCTCAAGGTCATACAGCTGACAAGTTGCAAAGATGGGATTAGAACCCAGATCCTCTGATTTCCAGGGCCAAGTTCCTTCCTCAAGCCATGCAGCTTCTCTGCATCTTTTACCCACCCCAGAACTTAATAGACTGCTTAGCACATAGTAAGTTATTAAATACTATAAATAGTTAATACAGTGCTCTGCACAGATACTCAATAAAGAGCACTGATCAATTGATTGAGTAATCTGGCAATCTGGCTGAGATCTGTTTTCACTAGTGACCGCACTACTTGAAGACAATTAATATATAAACAGCGTGGCCTACCACAAAGAGCCAAGACCTAACAAATACAATTGAAATAGTTAAAATAATAAAAAAACAGGTGGCAAGAGAAATGAGAACAGCACCTATGCTGACCAATCTCCCACAGAATGACCAAATCGGACTTCCAAGATAGACCTAATAATAATTGTGTTATTTGTTAAGCACTTATTACGTGCAAGGCACTGTACTATCCGCCGGGGTAGATACAAGATAAACAGGTTGGACACAGTCCCTGTCCCATATTGAGCTCATTTTACACAGATATTGATGGAGAAGGGAGAGTCAGGGGTGTTGGATGGTCCATGCTGGGTCACTAATGGAAAGTCAGGGATGGGGAGGGAAGAGTCAGGAGAGTTGATTGGTCACACAATAGACAAGTGGTGGGGCCGGGAAGAGAACGCCCCATGATCCTCTGACTCCCAGGACCGTGCTTTTTCCACTAGGTCATGCTGCTTCTCAGGAACTCCGAATGGTTTGGGGTTACTGGTCAAGGTTTTGCCAGGACACAAGACCAACTACCAGTCTCCCCCCCCGCCCCACAACAGGGCAAAGCTCCTGGCCGAGCAGAGTTAGTCAGTCAGTTTCAGCGTGGCTCAGTGGAAAGAGCATGGGCTTTAGAGTCAGAGGTCATGGGTTCAAATCCCGGCTCCACGAATTGTCAGCTGTGTGACTTGGGCAAGTCACTTAAGTTCTCTGTGCCTCAGTTAGCTCATCTGTAAAATGGGGATTAAGAGTGTGAGCCCCACGTGGGACAACCTGATCACCTTGTAACCTCTCCAGCGCTTAGAATAGTGCTTGGCACATAGTAAGCACTTAACAAATAACACAATTATTATTACGTCTATCTTGGAGGTCCGATTTGGTCATTCTGTGGGAGATTGGTCAGCATAGTGCTGTTCTCATTTCTCTTGCCACCTGTATTTTTTATTATTTTAACTATTTCAATTGTATTTGTTAGGTCTTGGCTGTTTGTGGCACGCCAGCTGTTCATATATTAATTGCCTTCAAGTAGTGCGGTCACTAGCACTACTAGTGCTAGTCAAAGGACATCACTATGAGGACAAGGTATTCTGCAGCTACAAAGAAAACCACGAAGAAGACTTGTGTGACACATCCCGGGAAAGAGATGGATCTACGGTCGGTCAGGGAGTTGTAGATGGATTGGGGGACGGTGATGGAGATGTAGCAGAGGTCAAGGACAGCAGGTTCCTGAGGGGGAAGTACATGGGGTTGTGGAGTCGCCGGTCGATGGTGGTGATGGTGACGATGAGATGATTCTGCGTCAGGGCCACCAGGTAGACCAGGAGAAACAGCACTGTGTGGACCAGCTGCAGCTCCCGGATCTCAGATTATCCCAGCAGAAGGAATTCCCTCACCGTGGATATGTTGGGAGTGTCCTGCAAGATGTTCTTGGGCATCATGATAGGACTTAATTTCAGACAGGGATTGAAAGCATTCAGCAAGAAACTCACATCGCAAGATAATGCCCTTGTCCGGGGATGAACCTCAGTCAATCCATTAATCCATCAATGGTATTTATTGAGAGCTTACTTTGTGCAGAGCACTATACTAAGCACTTGGGAGAGTCTACTACTACAGAGTTGGTAGACACGCTCCCTCCCACAAACAACTTGCAGTCTAGAAGGAGAACCTCACCTGGTTATCTCGCTCTGCGTCCTGTCTTAATTCAGGACAAAACGGAAAACTTTCCACGTTGATGATGTCTATTTTTTCCTGAAACATCAGCAGAGATTGTGGCCAGTGTTCTGCACACAGTAAGTGTTCATTACGTTCCACTGATTGATTTGGGCTTATAAAAATCTTGAACGCAGGGGTTATGTAATCACAAAACTATGTGTTTAAGGAAGGCTGGTGCTGTACAATTTACTTTGTCCGACACTACACTCATACACACAAGCCATTTCTGCATCCAAACAGGCTCCTAGAGTGGAAATTTGAAAATTCTTGGACGGCGTCCTTGCCAAGACACGTTCCAGCAAAAGCAAGGATTATGGCAAAATTGAGTCTATCAACAAGCTCTTACTCTCAGTATTTTTTAATGGTATTTGTTATGAGTTTACTATGTGTCAGGCACTGGGGGTGGATACAAGCAAATCGGGTTGGAACAGTCCCGGCCCCACACAGGGCTCACAGTCTTAATTCTCATTTTACAGATGAGGTAACTGAGGCACAAAGAAGTGAAGAGATTTGCTCAATGTCACACAGCAGTTAGTGGGAAAACTGGGATTAGAATCCGGGTCCTCTTGACTCCCGGGCCCATGCTCTTTCCACTAACCGACACTGCTTCTAATTCAGAGAAGTTGTGACTCTGATGCTGGTCATCTCATTTCCCTATTGGTATTTCCCTCACCTTTCCCCTGAAACCTGCTCGGATTCACCAGGCCTGTCCTGGACAGGGGAGCATCGACCTCTGCTGAGAGAGAGGCTTACTGCATCTCGTCGGTCCTGGATGCTGTTGGCGGTGACAGGAAGGTCTGGGTGAGGGGTGAGAGCTTTCAGGATCCTCCGTCTCCTTCTCGACTCTCCAGATGGCTGCACATTCCTCTCAGATGACGGCCGGTTTATTTCCTGGAGGATTCTCTGTGGGAGGACGGGCCCAGTGCTCCTCTGAGACAGATGACTGTCCGTGAATTTGGAAGGCTGGGATCGTGGGCTCTCTGTGGTCCTGGGTCCCACAACCTAAATAACCACCTATTCCCGTGTGGTTCCCACTCTGGGACTCATTCTTATGACAACAGACTAATCATCATTCCCTTTCTGTAATTAATAATAGCGTTGTGGTTAAACTCTGAGGTTTGGAGCTTCATCTTGGAACCACCTGAAATCTGCAGCAATCCATTTTAGACAATCTCTATAGACTGCAAGCTCATCATGGGCAGGGAATTTGGCTACCAACCCTGTTATACTGCTCTATTGTACTCTCCCAAGCACTTAGTACCAAGGTCTTCACATAGTAAGCGCTCAATAAATATTTTCGATCGATTGATATGCATTACTTTCCCCTACTGAATTTCTATCTGCATTCTCCACTCCTCCCAAGCTCACCATTTCACTGTGCTTCATTCTGAACTCCGTCAACTCAGACCCTTACCTCACCACCTTTTCCCTGCTTGGAATTCCCTCTCCATTCATATCCACCAGACCACAGGGCTTCCCATCTTCAAAATTCCACCCTGAAAATTTATGAAATGCACGGGACCTTCCCTGATTATTTTTTTCATAATGGTTCATGGCAAGTGTTTACTATTTTCCAGGGACGGTTCTAAGCACTTAGGTACATACAGGCTAGTCTGGTTGGACACAGTCTCTGTCCTGCATAGGACTTCCAGTCTTAATCCCCATTTTACAGATGAGATAGTTGAGGCAAGAAGTGAAATGATTTGCCCAATGTCACATCGCAGACAAGTGGTGGAAGCAGAATTAGAACCCAGGTCTTCTGACTCCCAGATCCATGCACTATTAACTAATCTATGCCACTTCCCTCTGCTTCCCAGTTTCTGGATGCTTAATTGTCTAGGTCTGGGCCCGTGTAAAAGGCCCCCTTCTCCATCCTTTATAATGATAATAATAATAATAACAATAATTGTAATATTTGATAAGTGTTCATTATATGCCAGGCACTGTACTAAGCGCTGGGATTCGATACAAGCTAATCAGGTGGGACATAGTCCCTGTCCCACATGGGGCTCACAGACCCAATCCCAATATTACATATGAGGAAACTGAGGCCCAGAGAAGTGAAGAGACTTGCCCAAGATCACACAGCAGAAAGGTAGCATTCTGAGACCTTCCCCCTGACTGGCTTGGGTCGGGGTGGGGGTCAACCCAGAGAAGCACCATAAGAAGCAGCATAGCTCAGTGGCAAGAGCCCATGCTTGGGAGTCAGAGGATGTGGTTTCTAGTCCCGGTTCTGCCATGTATCTGCTACATAATTATTGGGAATGATAATGATAGTAGTATTTATGAAGCTCTTACTATGTGCCAAGCATTGTTCTAAGCACTGGGGTAGATACAACGCAATCAGGTTGTACCATGGGGGGCTCACAGTCTTAATCCCCATTTTCAAGATGAGGTAACTGAGGAACAGAGAGGTTAAGTGGCTTTCCCAAGGTCACACAGCATCCAGGTGGCGGAGGCTGGATTAGAACCCACATCCTCTGACTCCCAAGCCCGCCCTTTTTCCACTTCGCCACGCAAATCCTGTCAAATTCCCCAAGGGGCTGGGGTACAACGATTGGGCTAGTATTTTCAGTTTCTCTGGAGTCATTTTTTCGTTTTGGCATTATTTGAACGAATTCCTTTCCTTCGACTCCCTTTCATGTCCAAGTCTCCTTCCCCTTCTCCTGCCCTATGGCCTGGTCTCTTACCTGGAACTGGCAGCTCTGTTCTCCCTTCATTGAAAACTCTCGAATGGCTAGTCAGTGGCTCGGTGACCCAATGGGTCAGCCACAGAGGTGATCGGGGTCCGAATGACCCAAAGAGTCAATAATCTCCGTTAAAATACCTTGAAGGCCTCAAGTGGTGTAATGAACAGGAGATGCATCTGCATGGAGCAACCCTCTCCTTTCTCACCTCAAATATTTTCTTTTCAGGCCCTGAAGACCTTATGGAGAGAAATCAAAGCAGATTTTTTTGGCATGAAACAAATTTCTCCCTTTCCCAACCAATATACTCTATTCATTCTCATTTCATTGGCCTTGAAGGCCTGAGGTGTACTACTAGTCAGGAGGTGTTTCTTCAGGAAGCCAATTTCTCCTTTTCCAGGTCGCACATTTTCCATTCTGATCTTCAAGACCTTAGGTGGAAAATTGTGAGTTGAGTTTTTGTATCAAAGGAATTTCTCCTTTTTGAACTCCATATATTACCTTCTCTGGCCCTTGGGCAGAGAAACAAAATCAGGAGATTGCAAAAAGAAAACTTGTCCTTTCTCAACACTCATATTCTCTTTCCAGGTCTTGAAGATATTCAGCATGAGAAATTAGGAAATGGTTTGCATGAAGCAAATTTCCCCAATTTCAACTCAAACATTCTTTTTTCAGGCCTTTAGGACCTTGAGAGAAGTAAGAGCTAGAGATTGTTTGCATGAAGCAAATTTCACCATTTTCATCTCAGATATTCTCTTTTCTGGCCTTGAAGACCGTAGGCAGTGAAATAAAGGCTGGAGGTGGTTTGTCTGAAGAAAACTTTCCCCTTTACCACTTCAAATATTCTCTTTGGCGGCCTTGAAGGCCTTAGACAGAAATGTCAAAGCCAGAGATGATTTTTACATGAAGCAAGTTTCTCCTTTCGCACCTCGATTCTTCTCTTTTCTGGCCTTAAAGGCCTTAGGGTAGAGAAATAAAACCTGGAGGTAGTTTGCATGAAACCCATTTCCTATGTTTTCCCTCCAGTATTTGCTTTTGAGGTCTTGAAGACCTAAGAGAAGGAAAATACTGGAGATTCACCTTTTTACAGCTCTACATAATCTCTATTCATTCTCAAATAAAAGGCCTTAAAGGCCTGAGGTGGAGGAATGCACAAGATGTATATCGCACTGGAAGATCTGCCTTGAAGACCTCGTATAGAGAAATTGAAGCTGGAGATTGTTTGAGTGAAGCAAATTCCTCCTTTTTCACCACAGATATTCCCTTTGATGGCCTTGAAAACCTTAGGTTGTCAGGTAGCAGGACTTTTTTGTATGAAACAAAAATCTCCTTTTTTAATGCCATAAATTTTCTCTTCAGGCCTTGAAGACCTTAGAGAAATAAAAGCTAGAGTTGGACTGCATGATGCAAATTTATCCCTTTTCACTTCAAATATTCTCTTTGGAGGTGTTGAAGACCTAAGATCTTACAGAAATAGCACCTGGAGATTGTTTACATGAAGTAAACTAAGCATTTTGCACCTCATATATTCTCTTGGAAAGGTCTTGAAGAACTAAGGTGGACAAATGAGCAGGCACGTTTTTCATGAAGGAAAATTTTCTTTCTTTAACCTCGTATTTTTTTTTAATTCCTTGACGATCTGATTTAGAAAAATGAGGTGGAAACCTCTTGAAATCTTGAAATCACTTGAAATCTTCGCCTCTGAGGCCCTGAAGGTGTGGAGACATATAAACTGGAGATTGTCCACATGAAATTTTCTCCTTTTCCCAGTAAAAGCTGGTGAAGGTTTGCATGAAGCAAATTTCTGCTTTTGTACCTCAAATATTCTCTATTAGTACAGTGCTCTGCGAACAGTAAGTGCTCAATAAAAAGCCATTGACTGAGTGATTTCTGTCCCCAACAATGCACGTGGACAGGGAGCCACAAAGCTCAGAGGGGACGATGGGAGAGACAAAGAATGTGGAGAAGGGCGATAAGCAGATACTGGAAACCAAGGGTGGAGTGGTCAGCAGATGGTGAGAGGCTGCTGTAGGGCTGGTGGTGGTGCCACAAAGACAGAGCAACCAAGTGGTAGGGATGTAGAGTAGGAGAAATACCCAGAAATCATTGCTATAGGAAATGGGCCACAATCAGACGCAATTAGAGGACCAGGTAGAACAGATCCTGCGTCATAATTGTCCAGGGGGAAAGCAGGATCTAGAGGGAAAGAATATAACCCTAATTTTTTCAATGGTACTTGTTAATTGCTTATTGTGTTTCCAGCACAGTACTAAGTGATGGGATAAGAGAAGAAGCATGGTCTAGTGGATAGAACACAGGTCTGGAAATCGAAACGAGCTGACCTGCCACTTGTCTACTGTGCGAGCTTGGGCAAGTCACTTCACTTCTCTGTGTCTCGGTTGCGTCATCTGTAAAATGGGAATTAAGACTGTGAGCCCCATATGGGAAAGGAACTGTATCCATACTGATTAACTTCTGCCTGACCCAGAGCTTAATACAGTGCCTGGGGCATAGTAAATGTTAAACAACTACCATTAAAAAGATATTAATGATAAATAGATATCAAGTCACTGAGCAGACAGGTGGTGGAGCTGGGATTAATAATAATAATGATATTCATTCATTCTTTGATTCAATTGTATTCATTGAGCACTTACTCCGTTCAGAGCACTGTACTAAGCACTTGGAAAGTACAATTAAGCACTAAAGAGAGACAATCCCTGCCCACACAGGGCTTACAGCCTAGAAGCCTGACATCAAAGCAAGTAAACAGACATTAATGTAAATAGAATTATAGATATATACATATACACAGAATTGCTGTGGGGCTGGGGGGGTGCGTAGAGCAAGGAGAGCGAGTCTAGGTGACAGGGAGGGAAGGGGGAGCTTAGTCTGGGATGATAATGATAATGTTATTTGTAGTATCTGTTAAATGCTACTATGTACCAGGCACTTTACTAAGTGCTCGGATGGCTATAAGCAAATCCTTTCTAAATCACCTTGCCCCTGTATTCCTACAAAAACACAGCCCACACACTCTGCTCCTCTAATGCCAGACCACTCACCGTACTTGATCTCATCCATCTCCCTTTCGAACCCTCGCCTACATCCTGCCTCTGACCTGGAACGCCCTCCCTGTTCGTGTCAAGCAGACAATTACTCTCCCCACCTTCAAAGCCATAATGAAGGTACATCCCCTCCAAGAGGCCTTTCCTGATTAAACCCTCTTCTCCCACTGCCTTCTGCGTCACCCTTGCAGTTGGATTTGCAACGTTTATTCACTCCATCCTCTGCCCCACACCACCTATGCCTATATCTGTCATTTATTTATTGGTATTAATGTCTGCCACGTCCTCTAGACTGTAAGCTCTCTGAGGAAAGGGAACATTTCTACCAACTCTGTTATATTGTAGTCCCCCTAAATGCTTAGTACATTGCCTTGCACATAGTAAGCGCTTAATAAACATGATTGATTGATTGATTGCTATTACTCTCAAAGTGGTCACTCCTTGTTGCATCCTAAAGTGGGTTCTGTACCAGATCTCCCAAAAATGGCTTCTGGTTATACTTGCTACTAGAGTCTGCAATAAAATTCTGGAAGTTCATACAGTGCCCATCCACTGACCTACTGCTATTCGTTAGAACAAGACCCATGAGCAGTGCGGCCCACTTAGATTTCATTCCTACAACCATTCTCTACTTCCCTCTTCTACCCTCCCCCCATTTTTTAAAAATGCTATTTGTTAAGTGCTTAATATGTACCAAGCACTACATTAAGCATTGGGGTAGATACAAAATAATCAGATCCCACATTGGACTCACAGGTATTGAATCCCCATTTTTCAGAGGAGGGAACTGAGGCACAGGGAAGTGATGAGACATGAACAAGGTCACATTCGTTCATTTATTCATTCATTCAGTCGTATTTATTGACCGCTTGCTGTGCAGAGCACTGTACTAAGCGCTTGGGAAGTACAAGTTGGCAACATATAGAGACAGTCCCTACTCGAAAACCGGCTCACAGTCTAGAAGGGGGAGACAGACAACAAAACAAAATATGTGGACAGGTGTCAAATCATCAGAATAAATAGAAATAAAGCTAGATGCACATCATTAACAAAATGAATAGAATAGTAAATATGTACAAGTAAACTAAATAGAGTAATAATTTTGTACAAACATATATGCAGGTACTGTGGGGAGGGAAAGGAGGTAGGGCGGGGGGTATGGGGAGAAAGAGAGGAAAAAGAGGGAACAGTCTGAGAAGGCCTCCTGGAAGAGGTGAGCACTCAGCAGGGCTTTGAAAGGAGGAAGAGAGCTAGCTTGGCGGACGTGCGGAGGGAGGGTGTTCCAGGCCAGGGGGAGGACGTGGGCCGGGTGTCGATGGCGGGACAGGTGAGAACGAGGCACAGTGATCAGGTTAGCGCCAGATGAGCGGAGGGTGCGGGCTGGGCTGCAGTAGGAGAGAAGGGAGGTGTGGTAGGAGGGGGCGAGGTGATGGATAACTTTGAAGCCGAGAGTGAGAAGTTTTTGCTTGATGCATAGGTTGACTGGCAGCCACTGGAGATTTTTGAGGAGGGGCGTAACATGCCAGAGCGTTTCTGCACAAAAATGATCCAAGCAGCGGCATGAAGTGGGGAGAGACAGGAGGATGGGAGATTAGAGAGGAGGCTGATGCAGTAATCCAGTCGGGATAGGAAGAGAGATTGAACCAGCAACGTAGCGGTTTGGATGGAGAGGAAAGGACGGATCTTGGCGATAATGTGGAGGTGAGACCGGCAGGTTTTGGTGACGGCTTGGATGTGAGGAGTGAACGAGAGAGCAGAGTCGAGGATGACACCAAGATTGCGGGCTTATGAGACAGGAAGGATGGTAGTGCCGTTTACAGTGACGGGAAAGTCAGGGATAGGGCAGGGTTTGGGAGGGAAGATAAAGAGTTCAGTCTTGGACATATTGAGTCTTAGATGGCTGGCAGACATCTAGATGGAGATGTCCTGAAGGCAGGAGGAGACCCGAGCCTGAAGGGAGGAAGAGAGAGCAGGAACAGAGATGTAGATGTGGGTGTCATCAGCGTAGAGATGATAGTGGAAGCCGTGGGAGCGAATGAGTTCACTAAGGGAATGAGTGTAGATAGAGAACAGAAGGGGACCAAGAATTGACCCTTGAGGAACCCGTACAGTAAGGGGATGGAAGGGGGAGGAGGAGCCCGCAAAGGAGACTGAGAAGTAACGGCAGGAGAGATAAGAGGAGAACCAGGAGAGGACGGAGTCTGTGAAGCCAAGGTTGGATAGCGTGTTGAGGAGAAGGGGGTGGTCCACAGTGTCGAAGGCAGCTGAGAGGTCGAGGAGGATTAGGATAGAGTACGAGCCGTTGGATGTGGCAAGAAGGAGGTCATTGGTGACCTTTGAGAGGGCAGTTTCGGTGGAGTGTAGGGGACGGAAGCCAGATTGGAGGGGGTCGAGGAGAAAATTGGCGTTGAGGAATTCGAGACAGCGGGTGTAGACGACTCGTTCAAGGAGTTTGGAAAGGAATGGTGGGGGGGAGATAGGGCTATAGCTAGAAGGTGAGATGGGGTCAACAGAGTGTTTTTTTAGCATCGGGGAGATGTGGGCATGTTTGAAGGCAGAGGGAAAGGAGCCAGTGGAGAGTGGGCGGTTGAAGATGGAAGTTAAGGAGGGGAGGAGGGAAGGGGCGAGAGATTTCATAAGATGAGAGGGAATGGGTTCAGAAGCACATGTGGCTGGAGTCGCACTTGGGCGGAGGGAGGAGATCTCATCTGGGAATACTGCTGGGAAGGATGGGAGAGTAGTGGAGAGGGTTGAGATCAGGGGGTTGGAGAAGGGGGAGGAGCTCCCCCTGAGCTTCGGGGAGCTCAGACCTGATGGAGTTAATTTTCCTAATGAAGTAGGAGGCCAGGGCGTTGGTGGGTGAGGGAAGGAGGAGGGGGGAAGGAACAGGGTGCCTGAGAAGGGAGTTAAACGTACAGAACATCTGACAGGGATAATGGGCATGGGTGTCAATAAGGGAGGAGAAATAGTTTTGCCTGGCAGAGGAGAGGACAGAGTTAAGGCAGGAAAGGATAAACTTGAAGTGAACATGATTGGCTTGGTGTTTAGACTTTTACCCACAACTGACCAGTGGAAGCCTTGGGATGAGAATCCAGGTCCTCAGGTCCCCAGGCCCAGACTGTTTCCATTAGGCCACGCTGCTTCTGCTGAGATACTCAGATGGTCGTAATAGTTGGCTTGAAATGAGGTTCAAATCCCCAAAGTTTTTACTAATTCCAGAAAGGGAATGATAATTAGTCCGTTGGTGTTGTTCTAGGAAGGAGTCCCAGAGTGGGAACCACGTGGGACTGGGCAGTTATTCAGGTTGTGAGGGCCAGTACTGCAGGTAGCCCACTATCCCGGCCTTCCGAGGTAACCGGACCCTCATCTGTCTCAGCGCAGCCCAGGGCCTGCCCTCCCACGGGGAATCCCCCAGGAATTAACCCCGCCATCAATTGAGGGGACGGTGCAGTCACCCGGAGAGGAGGGAGGATCCTGACAGCTCTCCCCCTCGCCCAGACTTTCATGTCTCCCCATCAGCATCCAGGACCAACGAGACAAAAAGAACTGTGCTACTTGCTAAGTGATAAGTGTATCCCAAGTACTGTTGGTGAGTGCTGTGGTAAATATAAGACTAAGTTCTTTGTGGGCAGGGAAAGTGTCTGCTAACTCTTTTGTATTTTCCCAATCATTTAGTCCAGTGCTCTGCACACAGTAAACGCTCAATAAATACCACTGGTTGATTTAGTCAATAAAATCAGATCAGAAATAGTCTGAGAGGTTACAGTAAAGAGGTTTAGATATATGCCTATATCTTTATAGCCGTATGAAGATTAGTAATATCAGTGTTAGTCAATCAATCAATCAGCGGTATTTATTGAGCACTACTATTCACAGAGCACTGTACTAAGCTTGTGAAAATTATAGCTGGTAGACACAATTCCTGACCAAAGAACCTTACATTCTAGTAATCTCTTTCTCCCGCTCCTTATGGGCAGGGAATGTGTCTACCAATTCTGTCGTATTGTATGATCCCAGGTGCTTAATACAGTGCTCTGCACACGGTAAGTGCTCATTAAATACCATTAGGTGATTGACTGTGGGAGGCAGACATTAAGGTAAATTGCGGCGAGAGGGAACAGTAGAGAATAAGACTATGGGTATAAGTACTGTGGTGCTGGGGTGAGTGTTAAAGTGCTTATGGATATGAAGGGGGAGGGAATACCAGGCCAGAGAGAGGGTGTAAGCAAGGGTTCAGCGGTGAGATAGATGAATCGAGGTAGAGTGAATAAGTTGGAGTTAAAGGAGCAAAGTGTACAGGCTGGGTTGTAGTGGGAGATTAGTGAGGTCAGGTAGTAGTCAGGTAGTTTGTAAGCTCATTGTGGGCAGGGAATGTGCCTGTTAATTTTTACATTATACTTTCCCAAGCTCTTAGTACAGCTGTGCACACAGGAGGCGCTCAATAAATACGATTGACTGGCTGATTAGAGGGAAAGAGATTATTTGAATGCCTTGAAGCTGAAGGTAAGGAGTTGGTGTTCGATGTGGAGAGGGAAGGGGAATCACAGGAAGTTTCTGAGGAGAGAGGAGATGGGTGGATATGACAAAGGAAGCATGGGAATCTGTGTAGTCTTGGTCTTTCCTGGTATTTAAGAATAAAACAGGCATTTTGGCAGTCGAAAGATCGTAGTTTTGTCCTGAATCAATACAAGAATGACAAGATGAGGCTCCTTCCATGGTGCTGCCGCGTTGCACAATCAGTGGTATTTATTGAGAGCTTACTATGTGAAGATCACTGTACTAAGTGCTTGGGAGAGTAGAGTGAGAGAAGCAGCATGGTTTAGTGGCAAGAGCATGGGCTTGGGAGTCAGAGGAGGATGTGGGTTCTAATACCAGTTCTGCCACTTGTCAGCTGTGTGACTTTGGGCAAGTCACATAACTTTGCTATCCCTCAGTTCACTCATCAGAAAAATGGGGTTTAAGACTATAAACCCCACGTGGGACAACTCAGTTACCTTGTATCTACCCCAGAGCTTAGAACAGTGCTTGGCACATAGTAAGCGCTCAACAAATACCATCATTATTATTATTATTACCATTATTATTATTGTTATTACAGTGAGAGAAGCAGCGTGGCTTTGTAGCAAAAGCACGGACTTGGGATTCAGAGGACATGGGTATTAATCCTGGCTCCACCACTTGTCTGGTGTGTGGCCTTGGGCAAGCCACTTCTCTGTGTCTCAGTTACCTCATCTACAAAATGGGGATTAAAGACTGTGAGCCACACGGAGGTAGCTTAGTTACCTTGTATCTACCCCAGCGTCTAGAACAGTGGTTGGCACATAGCAAGCGTTTAACAAATACCATTATTATTATTATTGTTATTACAGTACAACTCGGAATAAGCAAACACGTTCTCTGCCCATAACGATCTTGCCGTCTCTAAGCTTCTCTCTGACTATTTTCATCCTTGTCTTTATTCACCCCTTTATTCACCTCTCCAACAGCCCCACAGCACTTATGTTCGTATCCGTAATTTATTTATTTATATTAATATGTGACTACCCCTCAAGTCTATAAGCTCACTGTGGGCAGGGAACTTGTCTACAAACTGTTACAGTTTATATCGTACTCTCCCAAGGGCTTAGTACAGTGCGCAGTACATAGTATGTGCTCAATAAATATGACTGTTGGATTGATTGATCGATTGTATGCAAACAGGTTCTACCACAAGATGCCTAAAGGCATCCCGCCTGAGCTCTCCAATGTCTTTATGGTGACGGGATTCCTTCTGCTGGGATTCTCTGAGATCTGGGAGCTGTAGCTGGTCTATGCTGCTCTGTTCCCCCTGGTCTACCTGGAGGCTCTGACGGGGAATCTCCTAATCGTCGCCGTCACCGCCCTCGACCGGCCCCTCCACACCCCCGTGTACTTCTTCCTCAGGAAACTTTCAGTGGCCGATCTCTTCTACACCTCCGTCACCGTCCCCAAATCCACTCTCGTCACTCTGTCGCAGTGCCATTCCATCATCTCCCTTGGCTGTGCGGCACCGATCTATTTGGTGATCATGTCCGCGAGCTCTCAGTACTTCGTCCTCACGACCATGCCCTATGACCGCTACGCCCCCATCTACCTACCCCTGCGCTATGAGGTCGTCATGGCCCCAGGGGCCTGTGGGAAGATGGCCGCCACCTCATGGCTCAGCGTGGGGCTGATGGATTCGTGTTTTGGCTTCGACCTTCTCCCTGCGCTTCTGTGGGTCCAACGCCGTCCCTCAATTCTACTGTGCTGTCCCGTCCCTGCTGAAGATCTCCTGCTCCGAAGCCCACATCGCCCTCGAAGTGAGCGTCGCCGCGGCAGTTTGCTTGGCTTCGCTCTGATTCGTGCTCATCGTCGTCTCGTACGTGCGCATCTTCGGGGCCTTGCTGAAGATGCCAGACGCCGAGGGTCGGGCGAAAGGCTTTTCCACCTGCCAGCCCCACCTCGTCGTCGTCATTCTCTTTGTCACGACTTGTTTCTGTGCTTTCTTGAAGCCACCCTGAGACACCCCTCAGCTCTGCATCTGTTGGAATCCGGGTTCTACACGGTGGTGCCCCCCGCCCTGTATCCCCTCATCTACAGCCGAGGAACCGGGACATGAAGGCTGCCATGGCTCTTCTCTTTGGGGAAATCTCTTCCATCCTGAAGAGAAAATGTCCATTCCCCCCATCAGACGGACGGTGGACAGTGGCAGATGACACCAGGATGAGTAATGATAATACTAATAACAGTGGCATTTGTTAAGTGCTTACCATGCGCCAAGCACTCTAATAAGCGTTGGGGCTGATACAAGGTGATCAACCCCCATATGGAGGTTATGGTTTAACTAAGAGGGAGAACAGGGATTGAATCCCCATTTGGCAGATACGGGAACTGAGTCACAGAGAAGTGAAGTGACTTACCCAAGGTCACACAGTGGGTAGGTGGCAGAGCTCCCAGGCCTGTGCTCTTCCTATTAGGCCACAATGCCTCCCACTGGTTAGGGATCTTTACACCTTAGTATGCATTCTCCCCCATCTAGAGTGTAAGCTCGTTGTAGGCAGGGAAAGTGTCTGCTAATTCTGTT
This sequence comes from Tachyglossus aculeatus, assembly GCF_015852505.1. Lineage (NCBI taxonomy): Eukaryota > Metazoa > Chordata > Mammalia > Monotremata > Tachyglossidae > Tachyglossus > Tachyglossus aculeatus. Next base: position 1,735,983 of record NW_024045098.1, read on the forward strand.
ACATTGTGTTCTCCCAATTTCTTAGTACAGTGCTCTGCATATAATAAGCACTCAATAAAAATGATTGATTGATTGATTGATTGATTATTCCTTCTACATGATGCTTGGGAGGGGAAATACATCAAGCCGGTTGTTGGGTGGAGATTGTCTCTGTTGCCAAATTGTACTTTCCAAGCGCTTTGCACAGTGCTCTTCACACAGTAAGCCCTTAATAAATACGACTGAGTGATTGAACTAAGTGTGGTAAGCAGGAGACCCTCGTTTACACGGACCAAACCAGTCAGTCAGGCCAGACACTTTTTAATGGTATTTGTTAAGCACGTACGATGTGCCAGGCACTGTACTTAGAGCTGGAGTAGATTCAAAGTAATCAGTTTGGACACAGTCCCTACCTCAAATGGAGCTCACAGTCTTCATCCTCATTTTTGAGTTGAGCGGACTGAGGCCCAGAGAAGTGAAATGACTTTCCCACGGTCACCCAGCAGACATATCAATCAATCGCATTTATTGAGCGCTTACTATGTGCAGAGCACTGTACTAAGCGCTTGGGAAGTACAAATTGGCAACATATAGAGACAGTCCCTACCCAACAGTGGGCTCACAGTCTAAAAGGGGGAGACAGAGAACAGAACCAAACATACCAACAAAATAAAATAAATAGGATAGAAAAGTACAAGTAAAATAAATAAATACATAGAGTAATAAATATGTACAACCACATATACATATATACAGGTGCTGTGGGGAAGGGAAGGAGGTAAGATGGGGGGATGGAGAGGGGGACGAGGGGGAGAGGAAGGAAGGGGCTCAGTCTGGGAAGGCCTCCTGGAGGAGGTGAGCTCTCAGCAGGGCCTTGAAGGGAGGAAGAGAGCTAGCCTGGCGGATGGGCAGAGGGAGGGCATTCCAGGCCCGGGGGATGACGTGGGCCGGGGGTCGACGGCGGGACAGGCGAGAACGAGGTACAGTGAGGAGATTAGCAGTGGAGGAGCGGAGGTTGCGGGCTGGGCAGTAGAAGGAGAGAAGGGAGGTGAGGTAGGAGGGGGCGAGGTGATGGAGAGCCTTGAAGCCCAGGGTGAGGAGTTTCTGCCTGATGCGCAGATTGATCGGTAGCCACTGGAGATTTTTGAGGAGGGGAGTAATATGTCCAGAGCGTTTCTGGACAAAGATAATCCGGGCAGCAGCATGAAGTATGGATTGAAGTGGAGAGAGACACGAGGATGGGAGATCAGAGAGAAGGCTGGTGCAGTAGTCCAGACGGGATAGGATGAGAGCTTGAATGAGCAGGGTAGCAGTTTGGATGGAGAGGAAAGGGCGGATCTTGGCAATGTTGCGGAGCTGAGACCGGCAGGTTTTGGTGACGGCTTGGATGTGAGGGGTGAATGAGAGAGCGGAGTCGAGGATGACACCAAGGTTGCGGGCTTGTGAGATGGGAAGGATGGTAGTGCCGTCAACAGAGATGGGAAAGTCAGGGAGACGACAAGGTTTGGGAGGGAAGACAAGGAGCTCAGTCTTCGACATGTTGAGCTTTAGGTGGCGGGCGGACATCCAGATGGAGATGTCCTGAAGGCAGGAGGAAATGCGAGCCTGGAGGGAGGGGGAGAGAGCAGGGGCAGAGATGTAGATCTGGGTGTCATCAGCGTAGAGATGATAGTTGAAGCCGTGGGAGCGAATGAGGTCACCAAGGGAGTGAGTGTAGATTGAGAACAGAAGGGGACCAAGCACTGAACCACAGTAAGAGGATGGGAGTGGGGAGGAGGAGCCTGCAAAAGAGACTGAGAAAGAACGACCGGAGAGATAAGAGGAGAACCAGGAGAGGACGGAGTCTGTGAAGCCAAGGTCAGATAGCGTGTTGAGGAGAAGGGGGTGGTCCACAGTGTCAAAGGCAGCTGAGAGGTCGAGGAGGATTAGGACAGAATATGAGCCGTTGGATTTGGCAAGCAGGAGGTCATTGGTGACCTTTGAGAGCGCAGTTTCCGTGGAATGAAGGGGACGGAAGCCAGACTGGAGGGGGTCGAGGAGAGAGTTGTTGTTGAGGAATTCTAGGCAGCGCGTGTAGACAATTCGCTCAAGGAGTTTGGAAAGGAATGGTAGGAGGGATATGGGACGATAACTAGAAGGTGAGGTGGGGTCAAGAGAGGGTTTTTTTAGGATGGGAGAGACATGGGCATGTTTGAAGGCAGAGGGGAAGGAACCAGTGGAGAGTGAGCGGTTGAAGATGGAAGCTAAGGAGGGGAGAAGGGATGGAGCGAGAGATTTCATGAGATGAGAGGGAATGGGGTCAGAAGCACAGGTGGCCGGAGTAGCACTTGAGAGGAGGGAGGAGAGCTCCTCTGAGGATACCGCTGGGAAGGATGGGAGAGTAGCAGAGAGTGTTGAGAGCCGGGGGGATGGAGAAAGTGGGGAAGAGATTTTGGGGAGGTCGGACCTGATGGATTTAATTTTGTTAATGAAGTAGGAGGCCAGATCGTTGGGGGTGAGGGAAGGAGGAGGGGGAGGAACCGGGGGCCTGAGAAGGGAGTTGAGTGTACGGAAGAGCTGGCGGGGGTGATGGGCATGTGTGTCAATAAGGGAGGAGAAATAGTTTTGTCCGGCAGAAGAGAGGGCTGAGTTAAGGCAGGAAAGGATCAACTTGAAGTGAACGAGGTTGGCATGGTGTTTAGACTTTCACCAGCAACGTTCGGCAGCTTGGGCATAAGAGCGAAGGAGGCGGACAGTGGCAGTGATCCAGGGCTGTGGGTTAGTGGTGCGAGAGCGGCGAAGGGAAAGGGGAGCGAGTGAGTCTAACTGAGTAGAAAGGGTAGAGTTGAGAGCAGTAATCTGATCATCAAGACTGGGTAGAGAGGAGAGGGCGGCGAAGTGGAGTGTGAGGCGCTCCGAAAGATGGGTGGGGTCCAGAGAGCGGAGATCTCTGTGAGGGAGTAATACGGATTTACAGGGGAAAGGGGTGTGAGTGAGGAGGCAGGTGAGAAGATTATGATCAGAGAGAGGGATTTCAGAGTTGGTGAGGGTGGACACAGTGCAGCGGTAGGAGATGATGAGGTCGAGGGTATGACCAAGTTGGTGAGTGGGCGAGGTGGGGTGGAGGAAGAGGTTGGCAGCGTCAAGGAGAGATAGAAGGCGGGCGGCAGAGGAGTCGTTAGGGATATCCATGTGGATATTGAAGTCTCCGAGGATCAGAGTGGGCATGGAGAAGGAGAGAAGGAATGTGAGGAAGGGGTCAAAGTCGTTAAAGAAGTTGGAAGTGGGGCCGGGAGGGCGATAGATGGCAGCTACAAGAATCTGGAGGGGGTGGTAGAGGCGAATAATGTGGGCTTCAAAGGAAGGGAATGAAAGGGAAGGGGGAGGAGGGATAGTGCGAAAGCGACATTGGGGGACGAGAAGGAAACCGACACCTCCTCCTTTTCCGGTGAGTCTGGGGGAGTGGGAGAAGAAGAGGCCTGCACTGCAGAGAGCAGCAGAAGAGACTGTGTCGTCCGGCGACAGCCATGTTTCAGTTAAGGCGAGGAGGAGTAGAGAACTGGAAAGGAAAAGGTCCAGGATGAAAGGGGTCTTACTTAAAACGGAGTGGGGGTTCCAGAGGCCACACTTGGCAGCAGCTGTCGAGGGTGGGGAGGGAGGGGGAAGGGTGTGAGGGGTGGGGAGGGTTTGGATTGGGATGAGTTGGCGGGGACCTGGGTGGGAGAGTGGGAAGGGGGGTGGCGATGGGAAAGGAGAACTGGGATGGGGTGGGGGCGGGGAGAAGCGGAGGGAGGGGGCCGGGAGGGAGAAGCGGAGGACCTGCGCTGGTACAGAGGAATCCTTGGTAGGGGGTGAGGGGGAGTGGTCTTGGTGGGTGAGAGGGAGGGAAACAGCTGGGTGGGAGAGGGGAAGGGGAAGGTGAGGAATGGGAATGGCAGTTGGGAGCAAGGGAACTGAAAGTTCATGGTGAGGTCAGCAGGGTGAGTGACAGTACAGCGGGGTATTAACAATTGAGATGCAGAAGCAATAAAACAGTAGCAATGATAAAAGTAGGTGATGGCATCACAGGGTGTAGTTAAGCAATCAATATGCTATGGCAATAATAGAATTGGCAGATAATGATGTCACAGAGAGCAGATACAAACTATTAAGTGCTGGAGTAGGGTGGGCCAGTTAAGGGGGGTCAGGGAGCGGAGATACCTGGAGAGGGGAGCGAACAGTCAACTAGCATGGGAGGACTGAGGAGGTGCCAATGAGGCTGTCGTTAATGTAACATGTAACATGGTGCTAACAAGGTGCTAACAAGGCGCTAACAAGGGCTTTTTACCTGGGGGCGGGGGGAGAGTCAGTCAGGACCGGACCGGGAAGGGGGGGGGCGATGAGGGGCACTTTACGGAAGGCCTCCTAAGTGGGGGGGTGGAAGCAGGGGGGGGCGTCCGTGGGGGCGCTGAGATGGCGGGCGGGTGGGCAGCCGGGCCTCTCGGGAGCGGAGTCCCGGGCGTCAGTGGCGGCGCTCTGAGGAGAGGATCCTTCCGGGAGCGGCAAGGCCTCGCGGTGTGATGGCGGGCGGGCCTCTCGGGAACGGAGTCCCGGGCGTCAATGGCGGGGCTCTGAGGAGAGGATCCTTCCGGGAGCAGCAAGGCCTCCCGGTGTGATGGCGGGCGGGCCTCTCGGGAACGGAGTCCCGGCTGTCTCGCGGTGTGATGGCGGGCGGGCCTCTCGGGAACGGAGTCCTGGGCGTCTATGGCGGCGCTCTGAGGAGAGGATCCTTCCGGGAGCAGCAAGGCCTCGCGGTGTGATGGCGGGCGGGCCTCTCGGGAACGGAGTCCCGGGCGTCTATGGCGGCGTTCTGAGGAGAGGATCCTTCCGGGAGCAGCAAGGCCTCGCGGTGTGATGGCGGGCGGGCCTCTCGGCGACGGAGCCAGGATTAGAAGCCAAGTCCTTCTGTCTTCAAGGCACGCGCTCTACCCACTAGGCACTTCTCCTGTTGGCCATCTTCAGCCTTATGCCACACGAGTGACCCAGAAAGTAACATCTGAAATCAGAACAGTTTGAGCTAGAATTGATTTTGCCTCAGGAACAAATCTATCAATGTTCTTTTCATCCGAATTGCCAGGGTTGTGCATTCAGTCAATTATCAGTCAATCAATCGATCGATCAATGGTATACATTGAGCACTTACTGTGTAGAGAGCACTGTACTAATCGCTTCAGAGAGTCCAATGCAACAGAGAAGTTAGACTTGTTTCCTGCCCACAATGAGCTTACAGTCTAGAGGGGAGACAGACATCTATGTAATTATAAATATAAATCAATCAGTGTTTTTTATTTAGCATTTACTGTGCGCAGAACATTGTACTTTCCACCATCTAGACTGTAAACATGTTATGGGCAATCAATCAATGGTATTTAACGAGCACTTACTATGTGCAGAGCACTATTCTACGTGATTGGGAGAGCACAAACAAGGGAATAAGCATAAATATTCCCTACCCATAATGTGTTTGCAATCTAGGAAGGTAGTGCAGGGAGCATATCCATTAATTATGTTGTATTGTACTCTCCCAAGCGGTTTATACGGTGTTATGCACATAGTTAGTACTCAATAAATAGATGAAAATGCAATTAAAATATCTGTATCAAATCAGAGAAGCTCCACTGTAGTGAGTAGTGAGAACAAGATTGTAAGGTTCTTGAGGGCAGGGAATGTGTTTCCCAACTTTATTGTATTATACCCTCCCAAACTCTTACTACAGTGCTCTGCACACGGTAAGCCCTCAATAAACACATTGATAAATAAATTAAGAAAACATTAATTGCCTGAACACACAAGAGAAGCAGTGTTGTCTACTGGATAGAGCACGGGTTTAGGGATCAGAAGGGCATGAATTCTAATCCCAGCTCATCCACCTGTCTGCTCTGTGACCCTGAGAAAGTCATTTCACTTCTCTGTACCTCAGTTGCCGCATCTGTAAAATGGAGATTAAGACTTTGAGCCCCATATGGGAGTCATGGACTGTGTCCAACTTGATTAGCATATATCTACCCCAAAACTTAGTACAGTGTCTGGCACATAGTAAGCACTTACCAAACAGCATAATTATTATTATTACAGTCTAGAATACAATACAATAGAATGTAGACAGGTTTCATGCTCTCAAGGAGTTTATTATGTAGTCAGAGAGACAGACTGGAAGAGATAATAGAAATAGGTGAAATGGCGGAGTATAAGGATTCATTCGTTCAATCGTATTTACCGAGCACTTACTGTGTGGAAAGCACTGTACTAAGCACTTGGGAGAGTACAATATTACAATAAACAGACACATTCCCTGCCCACATCGAGCGTACAATCTAGAGGGGGAAACAGACATTAATATACATAAATTAAATAATTACAGATATGTACTTAAGATATAGACATAAGTCCTGTGGGACTGGGAGGAATATCAAAGTGTTTAGGGGACAAAGACTCAAGTCCCTAGGTGACACAGTAGAGAAAATCTGGGATGGACAGATGAGATATTAGTTCAGCGTGACTATGATACAGTGTTCTTGGTACAGTCTCTGCACACAGTAAGCGCTCAATAATCAATCATATTTCTTGAGCTCTTACTGTGTGCACAGCACTTTGTATTAAGTGCTTGGGAGAGTACAGTATAGCAGAGTCAGTTGAATAAATATGATAATAACAATAATTTTGGTTCTTGGTAAGCACTTACTATGTGCCAAGCAATGTTCTGAAACTTGGGATAGATAGAAGTTAATCAGGTTGGACACAGTCCCTGTCCCACATGGAGCTCACACTCTTAATCTCCATTTTACAGATAAGGTAACTGAAGCCCAGAGAAGTGAAGTGACTTGCCCAAGTTCACAGAGCAGATCGGTGCTAGAGCTAGGATTAGAACCCAGATCCTATCATTAAATACCATTGACTGATTAACTGAGAGATTAGTCAGGGAAAACTTTCTAAAGGAGATGTAATAAGCAGAAGCCCATGATACAATTTCTGCCATAAAGAACATATGGGCCAACGTGGATATGCATTCAATCATATTTATTGAGTGCTTACTGTGTGCAGAGCACTGTACTAAGCGCTTGAAAGAAAAATTTGGCAACAGAGATAATTCATTCATTCATTCATTCAATCGCATTTACTGAGCGCTTACTGTGTGCAAAACACTGTGCTAAGCGCTTGGGAAGTACAAGTTGGCAACATACAGAGACGGTCCCTACCAAAGAACGGGCTCGCAGTCTAGAAGGGGGAGACAGACAACGAAACAAAACATGTGGACAAGTGTCAAGTCATCAGAAAAAATAGAAGTAAAGCTAGATGCACATCATTAATAAAATAGAGTAGTAAATATGTACAAGTAAAATAAATAGAGTAATAAATCTGTACGAACATATATACAGGTGCTGTGGGGAGGGGAAGGAGATAGGGTGGGAGGGCTGGGGAGCGGGAGAGGAAAAAGGGGGCTCAGTCTGGGAAGGCCTTCTGGAGGAGGGGAGCTCTCAGTAGGGCTTTGAAGGGAGGAAGAGAGCTAGCTTGGTGGATGTGCGGAGGGAGGGCTTTCCAGGCCAGGGGGAGGACGTCGGCCGGGGGTTGATGGCGAGACAGGTGAGATCGAGGCACAGTGAGGAGGTTAGCGGCAGACGAGCCGGGGGGTGCGTCCCGGGCTGTAGAAGGAAAGAAGGGAGGTAAGGTAGGAGGGGGCGAGGTGATGGAGAGCCTTGAAGCCGAGAGTGAGGAGTTTTTGCCTGATGCATAGGTTGACTGGCAGTCACTGGAGATTTTTGAGGAGGGGAGTAACATGTCCAGAGCGTTTCTGCACAAAAATCATCCGGGCAGCAGCGCGAAGTATAGACTGAAGTGGGGAGAGACAGGAGTATGGGAGATCAGAGAGGAGGCTGATGCAGTAATCCAGTCGGGATAGGATGAGAGAGTGAACCAACAGGGTAGCGGTTTGGATGGAGAGGAAAGGGAGGATCTTGGCGATGTTGTGGAGGTGAGACCGGCAGGTTTTGGTGACGGATTGCATGTGAGGGGTTAACGAGAGAGCAGAGTCGAGATTGACACCATGTTTCCGGGCTTGTGAGATGGGAAGGATGGTAGTGCCGTCTACAGTGATGGGAAATTCAGAGAGAGGGCAGGGTTCGGGAGGGAAGATAAGGAGTTCAGTCTTGGACATATGCCCTACCAAACAATGGTCCCACATTCTAGAAAGGGGGAGACAGACAAAAAAACAAAACAAAACAAAACAAGTAGACAGGCATCAATAGCATCAATATAAATAGAACTATAGCTATATACACATCATCCTCCTTCTACAGCCCAGCCCGCACCCTCCGCTCCTCCCCCGCTAATTTCCTCACCGTACCTCGTTCTCGCCTGTCCCGCCATCGACTCCTGGCCCACGTCATCCCCCGGGCCTGGAATGCCCTCCCTCTGCCCATCCGCCAAGCTAGCTCTCTTCCTCCCTTCAAGGCCCTACTGAGAGCTCACCTCCTCCAGGAGGCCTTCCCAGACTGAGCCCCTTCCTTCCTCTCCCCCTCGTCCCACTCTCCATCCCCCCCCATCTTACCTCCTTCCCTTCCCCACAGCACCTGTATATATGTATATATGTTTGTACATATTTATTACTTTATGTATTTATTTATTTGTTTATTTATTTTACTTGTACATATCTATTCTTTTCACTTCATTTTGTTAGTATGTTTGGTTTTGTTCTCTGTCTCCCCCTTTTAGACTGTGAGCCCACTGTTGGGTAGGGACTATCTCTATATGTTGCCAATTTGTACTTCCCAAGTGCTTAGTACAGTGCTCTGCACACAGTAAGTGCTCAATAAATACGATTGATGATGATGATCATTAATAAAATAAATAGAATTGTAGATATGTACATATATGCACAAGTGTCGTGGGGTGTGGAGGGGGGTAGAGCAGAGGGAGGGAGTCGGGGCGATGGGGAGGGGAAGAGGAGCAGAGGAAAAGGGGAGCTCTGCCTGGGAAGACCTCCTGGAGGAGGTGAGGAGGTAGGGTATCCAAGGTCACCCCAAAACGACTCCAATAGGAGATAAGAGAGGAAAGAAATACTAAAGACCCTCCCCAAAGGTACCAAACTTCCGGTTGACATAACACAAATAAGAAGTGAAAGAAAAGTTAATGGAGGCAAAGAAATTGGCTTCTTCAGAAACGTTAGAATTCTCCCCATCGCCGCCTTCATGTCCTTCATGTTCTTCAGGCTATAGATGAGGGGGTTCAGCGTTGGGGGCACCACCTTTTAGAATACGGACGCCAGCAGGCCCAGGGTCGAGGTGGAGTCCAAGGGCAGTTTTAAGTAGGCAAAAATCCCAGAGGAGAAAAACAGAATGGAGACAACGAGGTGGAGCTGTAATTTGGAGAAGTCTTTATACCAGCCTTCTTGGGAAGAGAGGGTCCTCACCGTGGAGAAGATGTGGGCATAAGAAATGACTATAAAGAGGAAGCAGAAGAAGTTTCAAGTCGCACTGGCAATCAGCAGGAACACCTCCCTGAGGACACCATCGGAGCGGGCAAGGGCCAGTAACTGGATCAAGTCACAGAAAAAGTGATGGATCACGTTCGAGTTACCAAAAGACAAGGAAAATGTATTGACAGTGTGCGTGAGGCCCAAGAAACCACCCTAAAGCCTGGAGGCCTCGGCCATCTTCCCACAGACCCGTTGGTCTATGATGACCTTGGAGCTCAGGGGGCGGCAGATGACCACATAGCGGTCATAGGATATCTCTGTGAGCAGGGCGATCTCCAGTGAAGCAAAACGAATGAAGAAATAGAGTTGAGCAGCACAGCCCAGGAAGGACATTGCTCACTTGTTGGTCAGTGAGTTGTAGATGGATTTGGGGACGGTGACGGAGATGAGACACAGATCACTGAAGGACATGTTCCTGAGGAAGACATACATAGGGGTGTGGAGGCGCAGGTCGAGGGTGTTGGCGACGTTGAGGAGATTCCCCGTCGTGGCCACCAGGTTGACCAGGAGGAACAGCGTGGCGTGGACCAGCTGCTTCTCCCGGATCTCCGAGAAACCCAGCAGGAGTAATTCTCTCATCATCATCATCATCATCAATCGTATTTATTGAGCGCTTACTGTGTGCAGAGCACTGTACTAAGCGCTTGGGAAGTACAAGTTGGCAACATATAGAGACAGTCCCTACCCAACAGTGGGCTCACAGTCTAAAAGGGGGAGACAGAGAACAAAACCAAGCATACTAACAAAATAAAATAAATAGAATAGGTATGTACAAATAAAATAAATAAATAAATAGAGTAATAGATATTATATACAGGTGCTGTGGGAAAGGGAAGGAGGTAAGATGGGGGTATGGAGAGTGGGACGAGGGGGAGAGGAAGGAAGGGGCTCAGTCTGGGAAGGCCTCCTGGAGGAGGTGAGCTCTCAGCAGGGCCTTGAAGGGAGGAAGAGAGCTAGCTTGGCGGATGGGCAGAGGGAGGGCATTCCAGGCCCGGGGGTGACGTGGGCCGGGGGTCGATGGTAGGACAGGCGAGAGCGAGGTACGGTGAGGAGATCAGCGGTGGAGGAGTGGAGGGTGCGGACTGGGCTGTAGAAGGAGAGAAGGGAGGTGAGGTAGGAGGGGGCGAGGTGATGGAGAGCCTTGAAGCCCAGGGTGAGGAGTTTCTGCCTGATGCGCAGATTGATTGGTAGCCACTCGAGATTTTTGAGGAGGGGAACCCGTGGAGAGGTTGGCCATGTCCGGCGGAAGGCTTTAGACATCTTGTGATAGAACCTGATTTCAGACAATCAATCAATCAATCAAACAATTACATTTATAGAGCGCTTACTTGGGAGAGTACAATCCAAACAATGTAACGGAGTTGAAAGACACATTCCCTTCCCACAAGGTCTAGAGGGTGACTGAATCAATTAATCAATCAGTCATATATTTATTCATTAATTCACTCATTCAACCGTATTTGTTGAGCACTTACTGCGTGCAAAGCATTGTACCGAGCGTTTGGGAGAGTACAATACAGCAGAGCTAATAGACACAATCAAATCAATCAATCAATCAGTCGTATTGATTGAGCGCTTGCTAGTAAGTACTTGGTAGTTATTGAAAGCTCACCATTCATTCATTCACTCAGTTGTATTTCTTGAGCGCTTACTATGTGCAGAGCACTGTACTAAGCGCTTGGAAAGTACAATTCGGCAACGGATAGAGACAATCCTTAACAAACAATGGGCACCCTGTGCAGAGCACTTTACTAGACACTTGGGGAAATGCAAAATAGCAGAGTTTCCTGTCCATAAGGAGCTTACAGTCTAGAGGGGGAGACAGAATTTACCAGTCTACACTATTCAGGACACCTTCTCACCACAGGGGACTAAACCCAGACTCGGAAACTCGAACTCAGTTCAGAATTCCCATTTCCACGGCTGCCCCATCTGATTTCCTCCCGCCCCCCCCCCCAACTCAGAAGAACACACAGACCCTCTTACTCACTACGTGGTCTTCAGGAAACTGCTTTCCACTGCTCCTTTACTGTTCAGGTGCCCGGAAGCATGAGTGATATTTATCGAGGCTTATAGTAGTCAGAGGGAGAGTATTATACTAAACGCCTGATAGAGGACAATATGATAGAGTTGAAAACCTTCCCAGCCCTTAACCACGTCTGGGAACAGGACGTCAGTTTGCTTGGCCGGAAGCAAGAGGCTGCTGAGCCTGGACTCGTCTTCGGACCTCCGGGGTGGACGGTAAGGGGATATCTGCTCCCTGGTGCTGAGTCATATCTTTCCCCAAGGTCACGGGCAGGGGTTCCGACAACAGCCCGGGAGGTCAGGATCTCAGATGCTGTATGGCATCATGGCTTCGTCGTGGGGAAGAACACGAGGGAACGGCCCCCCAGAAACTGGGGTAATTAGCTACCAACCCATATAACATCCACTGATGCCTCCCAAGGAGCAGGGATTGGGAGACTGAAGAGAAATGTTCTACTCCTCTCTGTGACTTCGATTCACAGACAAGTCCCTGAGCTTGTCCTCTCTGGGACCCGGATTCCCAGAACTTTTCCTGATTTTCTCTTTTCTCCAATCCCTATTCCCAGTTCTTTCCCTGATCTTTTCCTCTCTCTGACCCTGATTCACAGACCCATCCCTAATCTTTTCCTGTCTTGGAACCTGATTCACAAAGCAGTTTTTGATTTTCTCCTCCCTCGACCACGAATGACAGACCTGTCCTTGATCTTCTCCTCTCTTGGACCCCGTCTCTTCTGGAAGGTCACATCTCCTCCAAGAGGCCTTCCCTGATTAAGCCTTATGTACATAAGCCTTCCCACAGCAGTCATGTACATATTCGTCATTCATTTAGTCATATTAATGTCCCTCTCCCCCTCTAGACTGCAAGCTCATTGAGGGCAGCGAATTTGTCTACCAACTCTGTGATATTGCTCTGTTGGACTCTCCCAAGCACTTAGTACAGTGCTCTGCACACTGTGAGTGCTCAATAAATACGATTGATTGATTCCTGCCCACAATGCATTTACAGTGTAGAGGGGCAGACAGACATTAATATAAATAGAGAAATTACAGATATGTACATAAGCTCCGTGGGACTGACTGTGGTATGAACAAACAACAGGGCATAGTGGAAACAGCCCCGACTTGGGAGTCAGTGGTGGTGGGTTCTAATCCTGGCTTGTCCCACCTATCAGCTGTGTGACTTTGGGCAAGTCACTTAACTTCTCTGTGCCTCAGTTGACTCATCTGTTAAATGGGGAGTAAGACTGTGAGCCCCACGTAGGACAACTTTATTACCTTTTATCTACCCCAGTGCTTGGCACACAGTAAGCACTTAACAAATACCATCATCATAAATGGTGCAAATTCAAGTCCAAGGGTGATGCAGAAGGGAGTGGGAGAAGAGGAAATGAGGGCTTAGTCAGGGAAGATTTCTAGGAGGAGATGGGCCTTCAATAAGACAGAGAGGGAGTAGGTCCGATGAGTAGGGGGAGGGAGTTGCTGGCAAGGGAGAGGGCTTGGTTCATTGATTCATTCATTCATTCATTCAATCATTCATTCAATCATATTTACTGAGCACTTACTGCATGCAAAGTACCGACCTAAGTGCTTCGGAGAGTACACTATAACAATAAACAGACTCATTCCCTGACCACAACAAGCTTACGTTCTAGAGGGGTAGACAGATATTAATATGTATAAATAAAATTACAGAAATGTACATAAGTGCCAAGGGGCTTGGAAGGGGGATGAATAAAGGGAGAAAGTCAGGGCGATTCAGAAGGGAGCGGGAGAAGAGGAAAGGAGGGCTTAGTCAGGAAAGGCCTCTTGGAGGTGACGAGCCTTCAATAAGACTTTGAAGGGGGCAGGGGGTAATGGGTGAGAAAGACAAGCTTCCTTTCTTTGTCCTGCAAAGCCTCCACCTTTTGAATTTTGGGGGCCCAATTGGGCTGGAAAAGGGGAAGGGAAATGATGCTGTGGGTGTCACTCTACAGTAAGGACGTGAAATGATAAGATCTCAGTTTTTTTTGCATAGCACCTTTACATTTCCAGAGCATTCTCATGTCAGTGATCTCATTTCAGCCTCACAAGACAAAGGAATCAGAAGGACCTGTGTTCTAATCCCGACTCTGCAGCTTGTCACCAATGTGATCTTCGGCAAGTCACTTCACTTCTCAGTGCCTCAGTTACCTGTAAAAATGGGGATTAAGATGGTGAGGCCCACGTGGGACAGGGACTGATTCCAATCTGATTATCCTGTAACTACCCAAGCACTTAATACAATGCTTGTCACATAGTAAGTAATTAACAAATATCATCATCATCATCATCATCATCATCATCATCATCATCATTTATTCATTCATTCAATCGCATTAATGGAGCGCTTACTGTGTGCAGAGCACTGTACTAAGCGCCTGGGAAGTACAAGTTTGCAACATTTAGAGACGGTCCCTACCCAACAACGGGCTCACAGTTTAGAAGGGGGAGACAGACAACAAAACAAAACATGTAGACAGCTGTCAAAATAGTCAGAAAAATTGAATTATAGCTATATGCACATTATTAACAAAATAAATAGAAAAATATGTACAAGTAAAATAAATAGAATAATAAATCTGTACAAATATATACTAGTACTTTGGGGAGGGGAAGGAGGTAGGACGGAGGGGGGTGATGAGGAGGAGGAAAGGAAAAAGAGGGCTCAGTCTGGGAAGGCCGCCAGGAGGAGTTGAGCTCTCAGTAGGACTTCGAAGGGAGGAAGAGAGCTAGCTTGGCAGATGGGTGGCGGGAGGGAATTCCAGGCCAGGGGAAGGACATGGGCCGGGGGGTCGACGGCGGGACAGGTGAGAACGAGGCACCGTGAGGAGGTTACCGGCAGAGGAGCAGAAGGTGCGGGCTGGGCTGTAGAAGGAGAGAAGGGAGGTGAGGTAGGAGGGGACGAGGTGATGGAGAGCCTTGAAGCCGAGAGTGAGGAGTTTTTGCTTGATTCGTTGACAGACAACCACTGGAGATTTTTGAGAAGGGGAGTGACATGTCCAGAGCATTTTGTACAAAGATAATGCGGGCAGCAGAGTGAAGTATAGACTGAAGTTGGGAGAGACAGGACGATGGGAGATCAGAGAGGAGGTAGATACAGTAATCTAGTCGGGATAGGATGAGAGATTGAACCAGCAAGGTAGTGGTTTGGATAGAGAGGAAAGGGCAGATCTTGGCGATGTTGTGGAGGTGACGGCAGGTTTTGGTGGCAGATTGGATGTATGTGGTAAGTGAGAGAGCGGAGTCAAGGATGACACCAAAGTTGTAGGCTTGTGAGACAGGAAGGATAGTAGTGCCGTCTACAGTGACGGGAAAGTCAGGGAGAGCACACGGTTTGTAAGGGAAGATAAGGAGCTCAGTATTAACATGTTGAATTTTAGATGGCAGGCAGACATCCAGATGTAGATGTCTTGAAAGCAGGAGGAGAAACGAGTCTGGAGGGAGGGAGAGAGAACAGGCATGGAGATATAGATTTAGAAGTCATCATCGTAGAGATGATAGTTGAAGCCGTGGGAGCGAATGAGTTCACCAAGGGAGTGAGTGTAGATAGAGAAAAGAAGGGGACCAAGAACTGACCCTTGAGGAACCCATACAGTGAGAGAATGGGAGGGGGGAAGAGCCCACGAAGGAGACTGAGAATGCACGGTCGGAGGGATAAGAGGAGAACTAGGAGAGGAGGGAGTTTGTGAAGCCAAGGTTGGGTAGCGTGTTGAGGAGAAGGGGTTAGTACACAGTGTGGACGGCAGCTGGGAGGTCGAGATGGATTAGCAGGATGTATTGGAGGTGGCAAGAAGAAGGTCACTGGGGACCTTTGAGAGGGCAGTTCCGGTGGATTGTAGGGGACGGAAGCCAGATTGGAAGGGTTCTAGGAGAGAGTTGAAGTTGAGGTTTTCGAGGCAGCGCGTGTAGACAACTCGTTCTAGGAGTTTGGAAAGGAAGGGTAGGAGGGAGATAGGGCGGTAAAGGGAAGGGGCAGTGGGGTCAAGAGAATTTTTTTAGTATGGGAGAGACGTGGGCATGTTTGAAGGCAGAGGGGAAGGAACCAGTGGAGAGTGAGCGGTTGGTTAATGATGGAAGTTAAGGAGGGGAGGAGGGAGAGGGCGAGAGTTTCATTAAAATGAGAGGGAATGGGGTACGAAGCACGGGTTGATGGGGTAGCACTTGAGAGGAGGGAGATCTCATCTGTAGATACTGCTGGGAAGGATGGGGAAGTAGAGGAGAAGGTTGAGAGCCGGAGGTATGGAGAAGGGAGATGGGTGATTTTGGGGATCTCAGACCTGATGGTGTTACTTTTACTAATGAAATAGGTGGCCAGATCAATGTGGGAGAGGGATGGAGGAGGGGGAGGAACATGGTGCCTGAGTAGGGAGTTAAATGTCCGGAACAGCTGACAGGGGTGATGGGCATGGGTGTCAATAAGGCAAGAAAAACTAGTTTTGCCTGACAGAGGAGAAGTGACGAAGAGTGAAGGCAGGAAAGGATCATCGCTGGAATCTCCTCCTACCTCACACTCCAGTCTCCTCAAACTTGTGAGTTTTAGGTGGGAAAGGGAGTCTATCCAAAGTGATTAAGTCTCTGCCCCAGAACCGGCATGTCTCTCTCTCTCTCTTTCTCTCTCTCTCTCTCTCTCTCTCTCTCTCTCTCTCTCTCCCCCTCCCTCTCTCTTTCTCTCTCTCTTTCTCTTTCACACACACACACACACAAACACACACACACACACACACACACACACACACACACACACACACACGCCAAAAACAAAGGCATCACAGAGCGTCCCCCAGGCCCAGCCCCAACCCCAGAATCAGCCTGCACAGGCTACTGAAGCCACTGCTGTTGCGGGACCCCTCCACCCTCCATCCTATCGCATCTTGGGATGAACCTTAGTCCACCGTGTTTCCTCAACACCTTGGTATTTGTGGGGTGCCTGTTTCCCGCCCCATGCCCCCAGGTCACGAGGTGGAGACCAACAGAACTTCGGAGGAGGGAGCAAGAGTGATGAACGGGGACAACTGGGCAACTAGGGATGCCACCTTCGTGCTCAACCGCCCAGGAGAAAACACATAACCTGACGGACAGCACGACGGCTAATGAGGGTTCGCTCCTGTGGAGCATCTTAGGGAGGGCTAAGGGGAGCTGCCTGGATTAACTCGGAGCGGGCTTAGGCAAATGAAAGGATATGTTCAAACCCCGCCCGTGTAAGGGGCCCGAACTCAGTACGTGAATCCGGACCTTCTGGGTGTCTGGACCGGCGTGGATTTGTGCTAAACCCAAGGCGGGAGGGAGTAGGGTTAAAAATGCCGCACTTAGAGCGAGTTGGGGGGCGAGAACGGGGACTCTTTGTGCCGTACTCTCCACCTCACCTGGAGTGTTAGCGAGGACGTAACAAACCTCATGATGCCTAGAATTAGGAATGGGAAAACGGACTGAGCGAACGCCTACCGCGCTCTGCTCCGCTCCCCGACCCCCAGCCCCGCTGTGGAGTAGTAGTTCGGGAGTCGGGGCCGACCGCTGTCAAGAGCGAGCGTCAGACTACGGCTCTCAGAAATCTTTGTGTCGCGTGCCTCAACAGCCCCTCGCCCTCCCCTTGCAACCACGTCTGATTGGTGAGGTCGGTTCCTGGGCCGGAGATGTTAGTCCCCGCATTACTGCGGGGGTGTTGGTTCAGCGGTTACTCTTGAACTATCGCTGGGGTGGGGACCCTAAGATCATAGCAGAGGCAGCCTGCCTCCCACACGGGGCTCCCACACTGAGGAAGAGAGAGAACGTGAAGTTCAGTCCCAATTTTCACAATGAGGCAACTGAGGCACAGAGAAGCCAAAGAGTCTTTGCCCAAGCCCACACGGCTCGAAAGTGTCGGAGCTGGGACTAGGACCCAGGTGACCCAACTCTCAGCCCTGTGCAGTTTTCACTGGCTTCGCTGCTTCTTGAAGGTTTTACAGGGTCCTTGGGCCGGCGTCGGGGCCATGGGAATCCAGAGAAGCCGGCCGTAGCCAGAGTGATCAGGATAGCTGCCTTCGCGTGGCAACGCCGCTGTTTGACTTCAGTGCTCAACTGATGCATCAGTACTTTAGGACTACGTCATCCTCTATGACCTTCTCCCACCCGGAATATACTTTTTATCCCTCCTCATATCTAGCTTGGAAGGTTCCTGTGTACTATATCTAGCCATCACATCAAATTAGAAATGTCCAAAAACAGAAAACTATTTCTCGCCCCGTTCAAATCCTGTTTGGGCACCTGTCTTTTTTTTCTTTTTCCTGGTATTCGTTAATAAGCTTTTACTATTTGCTAGACACTGAACTAAGTGCTTGGATAAACTCAAGCTTAATCAAGTTGTACACAGTCCCTGTCCCAGATGTGGCTCACAGTCTTAACCCCACCTTTTACTGACAAGGTAACTGAGGCCCAGAGAAATTAAGTGACTTGCTCAAAAGACCAGTGGAAAATGGGAAAGCAAAGTCAGGATTAGAGCTCTGGTCCTTCTGATTCCCAGGCCCTTGTTCCATTCACTAGACCACGCGTCTTCTCTTTCTCATCGGTATAAACAATACTGCTTTTCGTCCTATCTCACAAGCCTGAATCCTTGGTGTTGTTCTGGACTCAGTCAATCAATTGTATTTATCAAGCGCTTAAGGCGTGCAGAGCACTGTACTAAGCGCTTGGGGGAGTACAACCCGACAATATAACGGACACATTCCTGGCTCACAACGAGCCGACAGTCTAGAGCAGAAGACGGACACCATGGTAAATAAAGAAATTACGGCTATACATATAAGTGCAGTGGGGCTGGGCGCGGGGTTTGCTCAGCGCCCCTCATTGCAGCCGCAATGCTGCCCTTCGCCAGTCACAGCCACTCCCCGACACCGCGCTTTCTGCGCTCGGCCCAACGGCCACGAGCCCCGTGGCGGAGCACGACAGGGGAGGCAGTTCAGTGGGAGGAGGCAAACGCTATCCAAAGCGACCATCGGACTACGACTCCCAGAGGGCTTTGTTCCCTGAGCCGCAATGTTCCCATCGCGACAAGGTCCTATTGGCTGTGTCGGTAACTGGCTTAGGCTAAATTAGTGCCCGCATCCGACACGGCGCTCCCAGGCTAAGAAAAAGGGAGAACAGGTAATAATAATAATAATAATAATAATAGCATTTATTAAGCGTCTACTGTATGCAAAGCATTGGTCTAAGCGCTGGGGAGGTTACAAGGTGAACAGGCTGTCCCACGGGGGGCTCACAGTCTTCATCCCCATTTTACAGATGAGGTAACTGAGACCCAGAGAAGTTAAGTGACTTGCCCAAAGTCACACAGCTGACAATTGGCGGAAATGGAATTTGACCCCATGACTTTTGACTCCAAAGCCCGTGCTCTTTCCACTGAGCCATGCTGCTTCTCTGGTGATTCTTGGTGTGGGCAGAGTGCCCTGATGCTGGGCACTCGGACACGTGCAAGAGGGGGAAAATGCAGGTCCATGACCTTGTGTTTGCGGTCATAGGATGGAGGCGAGTGGGGCCTAACTGTGATGGTGCAGCCGTTGGACTCGGTGCCTGGCACCTGGGCACCTGGTTGGGCCTGACAGCTGGGCCGACTGCTCTGGGTGGCAAAGCTTCCGAGAGGGCAGCCCAGGACGAGGAAAGTGGGGTGGGGGGCCGGGGAGATGGCGAACCAGACGTGTCCACAGTGAGCCCACGGCAGGTCGCACGGGCTCAGTGGTGGCACAGACGCATCCTGGTTCCGGACGCCCCGGGGGCACACGGGGCAGGTAGGGCCCGTAGGGGGCTCTTCGGGCAGACGGCTCTGAATAAGGGCGGGAAATGGCTCTAGAGTCGCCAACGGGAAACCACGGAGAAGTAGCTGGGGTTCCTCCACCCGCCCCGACCGAGCCTTTGGCCCTGGGACGCCCACACGCTCATGCTTAAAAGGGTGGTTAGACTGTAAGCCCCATATGGGATAGGGACTGTGCACAACCTGATTAGCTTGAGTCTATTCCTGCGCTTAGTACAGTGCCTGGAACATAGTAAACCCTTATTAAAGATTACCAGAAAAAAATACAGGTGCCCAGACAGGAAGAGCGGGAAGAGCAGGAGTTCTGTTTTGGACATGTTTATTTTGAGGTGTTGGTGGGATATAGTAAAGATGATCCCATAGTATACATGACTAGGGTTATGGTTAGGGTTATGTTCAGAGCTAAGGTTAGGCCTAGAGATGGAGTTATGGCTAGGGTTAGGATTGGGGTCAGAGTTAAGGGTACAGCTGGGATGAAGGTTAAGGTAAGGGTTAGGGCTAGGGTTAAGGTTCAAGTTAGGATTAGGCTTGGATTTAAGGTTAGGCTTCATGATTGGTTTAAGACTAGGCCTGAGGCTACAGTTAGGGTTAGGAATATTCATCCCCCCTCCCATGCCCACGGCACTTATGTGCATATCTCTAATTGATTTATTTATATTAATGTCTGCCTCCCCCCTAGACAGTAAACTCGTTGTCTTCAGGGAATGTGTCCGTTTATTTTTATACTGTACTCTCCCAAACTTTTAGGACAGTGTTCTGCATAGCCACATAAGTGTTCTGCATATAGCATGCGCTCAGTAAATATAATAGAATGAATGAATGAATGTTTAGGGTTAAGACTAGGTCAAGATTAATGTTAGAGATAAGGGTTAGGTTTAGGCTTAGGGTTATTGTGAGGGTCAGGGTTAAAATTAAGGTTAGGGTTAAGGTTATGGGGAGAGTTAAGGTTAAAATTAAGGTTAGGCCACTTAGGGCTGTGGCTATGCCTAGGTTTTTGGGTTAGAGTTAGGGCTAGGCCTGGAAGAGTGTAGTGGAAGCACGATTTACAAGCTAGATTAATGCGAAGTGGAGACTGAAAACAAAATGGAGTAAGGCTGGTTAAGAGTTGGTTTTCACACACCCCCCTCCTACGTTGTACACACACTAACACGTGGAAGACCTTAATGCCAAAATATTCTTACAATCTTTTCAATATTTAATAACAAAACACTTCAAACACTCCCACTCTTATACAAGCATGAAGGTGCACCCAAACTCAACACATTCACACTATCTATTCAGCACATAGAATGGAGATGTTCACACATCATACTTGGACTCTGGGAGGACAGGAGTCCAGGCGGGAGAAATACGAAGTGAGTTTCATTATTATTTGCTCCGAGGTTTCTCTGAGACCCTAACCTAACAGTAACATTGGTCTAAGCCATCTGGTAGGCTTAGATCAGAATTTACTTACTTCAATCGTATTTATCGAGCGCTTACTGTGTGCACAGCCCTGTTCTAAGCACTTGGAATGTACAAGTTGGCAACATACAGAGACGGTCCCTACCCAACAGCGGGCTCATAGTCTAGAAGGGGGAGACAGACAACAAAACAAAACATATTAACAAAATAAAATAAATAGAATAAATGTTTTCAAATATAATAGAGTAATAAATACATACAAACATATGTATATACATATATATATATATATATATATATATATATATATACACATATATACTTAGATTAGAAATTACCGAGCAAGGGGTTTCTTCCAGATGCACACTTGTAATAAACGAGAAAGACGTTTAGGGTAGAATCAGATGTTTGAATAGAATGCAACATCCATGTTTTTGGGTTCTTTTTGGCAGCCTGGACAAGGAGGGTCACGAGGCCAAGGGAACACGGAGCAAAGCTGAATGCATTAATCGAAGGGAGAGGAAATGTGTTTTTTATGGTCATTGTTAAGCACCTACTCTGTGCTGTACTAAGCCCTGGGGCTTAATTAGTAAATTAGTTAATTAGTAAATTAACAAGATATTCACATTGGACACAGCCCATGTCTCACGTGGGACTCACCGTCTTAAAATCCCCATTTTACAGATGAAGGAAATGAGGCACCAAGAAGTTAAATGTCTTGCCCAAGGCCCCACAGCAGCCAAGTGGCAGAGATGGAATTAGAACACAGGCCCTCTGATTCCTAGGCCCGGGCTCTATCCAGTACTACACGCTATTTACCAGTTTCCTAGAGAAGCTTCAAACCTAGGACAAAGAGCCAAAGTCATAGGTGTGCAGTTGTGCAGGATTCACCTGAATCCTGACTTCCTTAAGCACAGAGGCCAGTTTCTCATCTTCCGGGCTCATTTCCTGGGGAAGGGAGGTCCCCGTGAAGCCGGAAAAGCGGACGGAGCAATTACCACAAGTTCATTCAATCATATTTATTAAGCTCTTACTGTGTGCGGGGCACTGTATTTAGCTCTTGGGAGAGTACAATAGAACAATAAACAAAAACACTCCCTGCCCACAGCAAGCTTACGGTCTACAGGAGAGACTCCCATTATCCTCGGAACCCATATGTAACCAGACCTGGAATTCCCTCCTCCCCTTGGGAAGTGTTTAATTTGAGCCGGGAAAATCTAACCAAGAGGGCGGGGAGAGACAGGGAGATATATGGAAACTGATGGACAGATAATCAATCAATCAATCAGTCAACCAATAGCACTGATTGAGCTCTTACTGTGTGCAGAGACTGTACTGAGCACTTGGGAGAGTAAATACAATAGAGTTGGTAGACTTCCTCACCTTCAAAGTCTTACTAAGGTCACATATTATCCAAGAAGCCTTTCCTGATTAAGCCCTCCTGTTCCCCTATTCCCTCCCCTTTCTGCCTGTGTAGCCTAT
The DNA here is from genome assembly GCF_015852505.1 of Tachyglossus aculeatus. Taxonomy (NCBI): domain Eukaryota; kingdom Metazoa; phylum Chordata; class Mammalia; order Monotremata; family Tachyglossidae; genus Tachyglossus; species Tachyglossus aculeatus. The sequence continues at coordinate 1,758,161 of NW_024045098.1, forward strand.
TCACTTGGATCCGTACCGTTTAAGCACTTGATATTCAACCCACCCAAAGCCCCTCAGCACTATGTACATAATTTATTTATATTAATGTCATTCTCCCCCTCTAAACTGTAAACTCTTTCTGGACAGAGAAGTCTCCCACCAACTCTGTTGCACTGTACACTTCCAAGTGCTTAGTACACTGTTCTGCCCAGAATAAGTCATCAATAAATACCACGGATAGTTTGAGTGTTTTATGTTCTGTCATATCATGGAACCAAAATGTATCAGTACACAAAAGACAAGCAAAATGCTGAACGTCATCAGGAAGACTATTGAAACAAAAAAACTATTTCATAATGACAACAAATCATCATAAAACAATCATGTCTGTCCACACAATGATATGCAGTGTCATTTGAGATTGCCAATTAAAATGTTTTTTGTAATGCATTTGTTAAACACTTTTTTATGTGCCCGGTGCTGTACTAAGAGCTGGGGTAGATACAAGATAGTCAGGTTGGACACAGTCCTTTTCCCACGTGGGACTCACAGTCTTAATCCTCATTTTACAAATGAGAAAACGGAGGCACAGAAAAGTGAAGTGATTTGCCCAAGGTCACACAGCAGATAAGTGACGGGGCTGGGATTAGACCTCAGGTCCTCTGACTTCCAGGCTCGTGCTCTAGCCACTAGGCAATGCTGCTTCTCTGGTGTCATGGACAAAAAGGAGTTTCTGCAGGAGACTATTTGATTTTGAAGGTGGGGACGGGAGGCTGCGGCCTAAGTAAATGTTGAGGGGCTCAAAATGGCAATGGGAAAATGGAGATGGAGCGGTAGAAGGGACGAGGCGGGAGGCAACAAGCACCCATAGGTGTGGCGGTGAGCACCAGAATGATCGTCATAACAGTGGACTGGAACACTGGACTGAAGGAAATCAAGCTCCATACTTTGTGACGAGGAGCTGACACAGGAAGCTGGGAGTGACTCTTGATCTCCTCCCAGCAAGAGGGCTATATCTTCCACATCCATATTCTAGTTGGGAGTGGAGGTCGGGACCTGTGAACAATCAAAATCATATACTATATATTATTTTATATTAAGGCCTGCCTCGCATGCTAGATTGTAAGCTTGTGGTGGGTAGGGAATATGTCCACCAATTCTGTTGGATTGAACTCTTCCAAACACCTACTACAGTGCTCTGCACACAGTAGGCGCTCAATAAATACCATCGATGTTGTTAATAAACAGTAACCACAAAGGGGATGAGATGATGATAGAAGAGCTCAGAAAAGACCACACACAACAACCACCCAACCAATGGTATTTATTGAGCATTTACATTGCATTTTAATGGTATTTATTATGAGCTTACTACATGCCAGACACTGTACTAAACAATGGAATAGATATGAGATAATGAGGTTGGACATAGTCCCTGTCCCACATCGTCCCCTGTCCTTAGAGTCTTAATCCCCATTTTACAGATGAGACAACGGAGGCACAGAAGTCAAGCCACTTGGTCAAGGTCACATAGCAGACAAGCGGTGGAGGCAGGGTTTATTGCACAGGTTCCTTATTGGAAAGAGCACGGGCTCGGGAGTTAGAGGACCTGGGTTCTAACTCCGGCTCTGCCACTTGTCTGCTGTGTGACCTTGGGCAAGCCGTTTAACTTGTCTTTGCCTCGGTTACCTCATCTGTAAAATGGGGACTAAGACTGTGAACTCCACGTGGGACAACCTGATTACTTTGTATCTATCCCAGCTTTTAGAACATGGCTGGGCACATAGTAAGAATATAAAAAATACCACAGTAATAATGAGCCCCAGCTTTTCCCATTAAGCCAGGCTGCAGACCATATGCGGAGCCCAACACCGACTTCTTGGAAGGGCCCAATACAAGAGTTAGTGGACCCATTTCTAGCCCACAGTGAGCTTACATTCTAGAAGGGGAGCTACAGTGACAGAAATAGTTGACAGAGATCAATTAGTGGTTTTATCGAGCACTTACTGTGTTCCTCTGTGCTGAGCACTGTACTAAGCATTTGGGAGAGTACAACAGAGTTGGTAGACATGTTCCCTGACCCCAGGGAGATCGGATATGTACATAAGTGTTGCGGGGCCGAGGGTGGGCTGAATATCAAGTGTCCAAAAGATATGGATCCAAATGCATAGACGAGGCAGAAGGGATCCTGTAACACATATCAACAGGAGAGAACCAGAAACTCGCTCCTGAGAGCAGCAGGACAGAGGCTAGAGGAAAGCAGAGATGTAGCTGAGGCTGGACACTCATCTGGACACTCACATGACAGGGCACATTTTCTGCGACTCCTGACAATAATCCTTGGTAGTTCCCTGAATCTTCATTTTTCCTACACACTTATCAACTATTTTCTCCGGGCCCTTACTGAGCATGGGGAGTCTTTGCAGCATTGTGGTCCAATGGAAAGAGCCCAGACCTAGGAGTTAGAGGACCTGGGTTTTAATCCGGCTCCGTAACGTGGTCGCAGTGTGACCTTGGTCAAGTTAATCAATCATTAGTATTTATTGAGTGCTTACTCTTTGCTTAGCACTGTGCTAAGTGCTTGGGGGAGTACAATACAACAGAGCTGGCAGACGCGTTCCCGGCCCACAACGAATCTGTAGCCTAGATGTGAAGATGCTTCACTTCTCTGTGCCTCAGTTTCCTCATCGGCAAAAGGGAGATTCAATACTTGCTCTTCCTCCTACTTAAATTGTTTGGGACAGGGACTGTGTCAGACCTGATTAATTTACACCAGCAGTTAGTCCAGTGCTTGTCACACAGTAAACGCCTAAGAAATACCATAAATAAACTTAAAATCTGTCATATGGGGGTTAGGGAAACCTGGACTCCTCCAAGCCCATTAGGGGAAAGGGGAAAGTCGGCTCGCTTTTCAAGAGGGGAATCCCAGGGCCGGTACTGTCACACTGGATTTGGTTTGCAGCAGGAGAGAAAGCCTCTCCTCGTCTTTAGACACGTGGCCCAGGCGCAGTCAGGAGAAGAAAGGAACCAGAGTTGGCCCCAGGAAAAGACTCACGGGTTTTTTACGTTCCCTCAGCTGAGACTCGCTCAAATCCACCTGCGTATCTCCCAGCCCTCTCCAATACATCTGTCTCCTCTTTCACCCACTGATATCTCCCTGTAACTCTTCCACCGTGGCCACGGCCTCCTGCTCGCTCTCAGGGTGCTGGATCCGCACCTAGGCCTGGGCTTCGGTGGACAGGATTCTCAGGAACTGGTCCAACACCAGCGGTTCCAGTTCCGACCTCAGCCACAGATGGCACAGTTCCCGCAGTTGCCCCAGGGCTTCACGGGGCCCGTACACCTCCCAGTAGCATAACCACTGGAAGCGCTGGCCGAAATCCTCGCCGTTCTCCTGTTTTTCCATTCTGCAGATTTACTCCCGTCTCCCTGAGGGCTCCTCATCTGAAGCCCCTCGTTCTGGTGGAGAGCCTGGGTCCAGAACTCCAGGGCTGTTTCCCTCCTCGATTCTGCAATCAGTGGTCACTCCCACACATGCAAATCAACACTGGAGCTTCCTCTAGCGTCTCCTTGAGGCCATAGCCGAGAGAATGGAGCCTCTTTTCAGAAATTAGAGACACAGGCAGGGACGAGATCATACGCAAACCCTCCAGTCGGGGGGCTATTTTCTGAAGTGAAGCAGATTTGTTTTCAGGAAGAAGATCCAGGCCAAAATATGGGGAAGGAAGGGTTGTCCAAACTATCCAGAGAGGGGGCAGTAAGTAGGGAAAAGAAGAGAGAGAGGGAGCAGTATCAAGGGTCTGAATGAGGAGGCCAGGACCAGGGTTCTGCTCTAACTGGACAAGTAAGCACTTAATAAATGCCATCATCATCATCATCATAAAAGGGCTCTCCCATTCCTCGGAGGAGCAGATGTAGTCACACCGTCGAGCAGGCTGCCCTCCTCTGACACAAATTCATATCCAGTAATGCCCAGACAGACAATATTCACTCTCACCCACCCTCGCCCTGAGCTGGCTGGTCTACTTTGCCTGACGTCAGCCCAGTACTAAGGCCTACAGTGTTCTGGACAGGGGAGTGGAAACTGGTCGTTGGCAGAGCAGCACGGGCAGTCTGGACAGAACTGTTTCTGGCTCCACCCGGTCCCTGCCCTGCCCAGGGAATCGGACCAAGAGGGCAGGGCCACTTACCAATCGGTGCCACGGAAGTAGAAGGATCCAGAGGAGGAACAGTGAAATGGAGGCGTTACATCAGCTGAAAGGATCTAAAAGGGAGCCAAGGCAGCGGATGGCTATTCAGCAGTGCCAGCTGAGTGGTGGCAGCAGTATTCTGAAAGAACATAACTGATTTCCCTCCATAACGTCTACCCAAGTCTCCCTCCCTCCATGGTAATGCCAATTTGCCCCCGTTTGTTCAGATCATACAAACAGCCACCCTTCTGCCTCAAGTACTCCTCTTCCCTTCCACCTTGTCGGTATTTCTTGAGCGTTGACTGCATGTAGAGCACTGTGTTAAATGCTTGAAAGCATTCAATGCTGCAGAGTTGTAACCTATTGAAGTAGGCAGTTTGGGTCACAGTGAAAATGATGTCTGAGCTCAGAGCTGCTCGTGGACTTCGGTGACCCCAGCACAAGACAGGAGATGTAACCTGGTTTAGTGGCAAGAGCCCAAGCCTGGGAATCCCGGCTCTGCCACCTGTCTTTTGTGTGACCTTGGGCCCGCCACTTTGGTTCTCTGGGTCTCAGTTTCCTGATCAGTAAAATGGGGATTCAATTAGCCTTTTTGTTTTTTTTTCATGGTATTTGTTAAGGGCTTACTATGTGCCAGGCACCGTACTAAGCTCTGGGGAAGATTCAAACTATTCATTCATTCGATCTAATTTATTGAGTGCTTACTGTGTGCAGGGAACTGTACTAAGGGCTTGGAAAGTAAAATTCAGCAATAGAGACAATCCCTGCCCACAACAGGCTTACAGTCTATAAGGGGAGAGACAGACATCAAAACAAGTAAACAGACATCAATATAAATAAATACTATTACAGATATGCACATATATACACAAGTGCTGTGGGGCGTGGGGGAAGAGCAAAGGGGGCGTGTAGAGGCAATGGGGAGGGGAAGGGAGCTGAGAAAAAAGAGGGCTTAACCTGGGAAGGCCTCTTGGAAGAGGTGAGCCTTTAGTAGGGCTTTGAATGGGGGGAGTGTGATTGTTTGACGGATTTGAGGAAGGAGGGGATTCCAGGCCAGAGTTGGGATGTGGGCCAGGGGTCACAGGCGGGACAGGCGAGAACGAGGCACAGTGAGAAGGTTAGTACCAGAGGAGCAGAGTGGACGGGCTGCGATGTAGAAGATAAAGGAGCTGGGGTGGGAGGGAGCAAGGTGATAGAGCGCTTTGCAGCCAATAGTGAGGAGTTTTTGCTTGATACAGAGGTTGATAGGCAACCACTGGAGATTTTTGAGGAGGGGGAAAACATGCCCAGAATGCTTCTGTAGGAAGATAATCCGGGCAGCAGAGTGAAGTATAGACTGAAGTGGGTAGAGACATGAGGTTGGGAGGTCAGAAAGGATGCTGATGCGGTAATCCAGTCAGGATGGCATGAGTGATTGTACTAACATGGTAGCGGTTTAGATGGAGAGGAAAGGGTGGATCTTGGCGATGTTGTGAAAGTGAAACTGGCAGGCTGTTGTGACGGATTGGATACATGGGTCAATGAGAGAAGGGAGTTAAGGATGACACCAAGGATCACACCAATCAGTTTAGACACAATCCCTGTTCCACATAGGGCTAACAGTCTTAATCCCCATTTTAAAGGTGTGGTATCTGGGGTCCAAAGTGAAGTGATTTACCCAACATTACGCAGCAGACAAGCTGCAGAATGGGGATTAAAATCCAGGTCCGTGCTCAATCCACTAGAGCATGCTGCTTCTCGAAAGAAACAGATATGATCTGAAATGGGAAAAAAATGAGGAAAACCAAATAACTGACACCATAAAGAGAAGCTCAGTAGTAAATGTGCCTCAACGTTTTGTTTTGAAAACAGGGTGTGTGTCGCCCTGTGGAATTACGGGGGAAAAGGAAAGAAAAAAGGGTCAGTGGGAAAGGATGACAGAGAAGGAGGATAGAAGCCAAAGAGGCATTAGCATTAAGGGGTACAAAGAATCATAGGAGGGGTGAGGATGTTTTAGGGAAAGAGAATGGGGAGAAGAGACTTTTCTTTCACAAAGCCGGGAAATATGAAACACAGTAAGTCAGAGGCAGCCTCTGACTCAATCAATGGTAATAGTTGAGGGCTTACTATAGTAGTACTGTAGTAAGGGTGTGGGAAAGCACAATACAATAATTAGCAGAGCCGTTCCCTACTCACAACTATCTTACAGTCTAGAGGAGAAGAAAGACATTAATATAAATAAACTACAGATAAGAACATATGTGGTGTGGGACTGAGGGAGGAGTGAATAAAGGATGCAAATTCAAGAGCAAGTGCGACGCAGAAGGAAGTGGGAGAAGTGGAAATGAGGGATTAGTTGAGGAAGGCTTCTTAGAGATGTGGTCTTAATAAGCCTTTGATGTGAGGATAGGTAGTCTGTCAGCTATGAAGGGGAAGGGAGTCAAGACTCAATGCTTACAGCCACATAGGAGGCAAGGGAAACAAACTACATCTTCCAGATTCTTGCAGACCTCTACCTCCTGTGATTCATCCCTGGCCCTAATTTTGCCACGACGTTCTTACTTAAAAAAAAAGAACAACGTGGCTTTAAAGTACTCAATCACCTTAATAATAATGGAACTTGTTAAGTGCTTACTATGTGCCAAGCACTGTTCTAAACGCTAGGATAGATACAAGTCAATAATGGTGGACACATTCCCTGTCCAACACGTGTCTCACATGAGGCTCACACTCAATCCCCATTTTAAATATGAGGTAACTGAGGCCTAGAGATGTTGAGTGATTTGCCCAAGGTCACACAGTAGACAGTCATTCATTCACTAGTATTTATTGGGCGCTTTCGGTGTGCAAAGCATTGTGTTAAGCACTTGTGAGAGTACAATATAATCACAAACAGAAACATTCCTGCCCAGAACGAGCTCACCGTCCAGAGGGGGAGATTGACATTAATAAAGATAAATGATTAAATACAGAAATAAATACATTATATATATTATATATATTATTATATATATTATTAATATATAATATATTATTATATATATAATATATATTATATATATATATACTATGGGGGTGGGAGGGATGAACAGCGCAGATTGGAGTGGGAGAAGAGGAGAGGAGGGCCTACTCAGGCAAGGCCTCTTGGAGGACATGTGCCTTCAATAAGGTTTTGGAGTGGGGGATAGCAATTATCTGATTGATGTGAGGAGGGAGGGCGTTCCAGGCCAGAGGTAGGATAAGGGGGAGACGTCGGTGGTGAGATAGATGAGACTGAAGTACAGTGAGAAGGTTAGCTTTAGAGGAACAAAGTGTGCGGGCTGTGTTGTAGTAGGATAGTAGCGAGGGTGAGGTAAAAGGGGATAAGGTGATTGAGTGTTTCAAAGCCAATGGTGAAGAGACATATGGCGGAGCTGGGATTAGAATCCAGATCCTTCTGACTCCCAAGCCTATACTCTATTCACTAAGCCACGCTGCTCTATGCCTTCTCCTACCTCACCTCGCTTCTCTCCTACTATAACCCAGCCCGCACTCTTCACACTCCTCTAATGCCTCCCACATCCTCTAGACTGTCAGTCCACTGAGGGCAGGGAATGTGTCTGTTATTTTGTTCTATTGTACACTCCCGAGGGCTTAGTACAGTATTCTGCACACAGCAGGTACTCAATCACTATAATTGACTGACTGTCACCCGCACATCCCCCACCGATAGTGGCAACTCACCCCTTGGGCCACACGGCCCCTCATTCATTCATTCATTCATTCATTAGTATTTGTTGAGCGCCTACTGTGTGTTCAAGCACTGTGCTAAGCTCTTGGAAAGCACAATTCAGCGCCCGTGCCCAGCTCTTTCCAACACCTGGCAGGACGCCCAGATGCCTGTCTGCTCCTCGCTTTACCACTCCACGTGGCAGCGGTCAGAGGCTTCCCCATACCAGCAGTACTTCCCGCTCCACCCCGCCCTCCACCTGCCTCCCGGAGACAGTCAGTCAGCCAATCATATTTATTAAGCGCTTACTGTGAATAGAGCACTATAGTAACCTCTTGGGAGCGTAAAATATAACAATAAGCAAACACATTCCTTACCGACAATGAGTTTACAGTCTAGAGTGGGAGACAGACATTATTATAAATAAATACCCGACAGATATGGACATAAGGGCTGTGGGACTGGAAGGGGGATGAATCAAGGGGGGCGGTTAGGGGTGGGATGCCGGGCTGAAAGGAAAACAGATCTGGGGTTCCCCTGCCTCCGTGGACCACAGCTGAACAGAACCCCTTCATCATCCCTTTCTCAACCAGTCAATCACTTACTCACTCAATTAATCAGTTAGTCAGTCAATCGTATTTATCTTTCCGTGTGCAGAGCACTATACTAAGTGATTGGGAGAGTACAACAAAGTAGAATCAGCAGACACGTTCCTCAGAAAAGCAGCATGGTTCAATGGAAATAGCTCAGGCTTGTGAGTCAGAGGTCATGGCTTCTAATTCCTGTCTGCCACTTATCAGCTGTGTGACTTTGGGAAAGTCACTCAACTTCCCTGTGTCTCAGTTACCTCATCTGTAAAATGAAGATTAAGACTGTGAGCCCCACGTGGGACAACCTGATCACCATGTATCCCCCCAGCGATTATAATAGTGTTTTGTACATGGTAAGTGCTTAACAAATACCATTATTATTATTATTATTATTATGAGTTAAGTGCTTACTAGGTGCCAGGCACTGTACTAAGAGCTGGGGTTGGACACAGTCCCTGTCCCATATGGAGCTCACAGTCTTAATCCCCATTTTACAGATTAAGGAACCGAGGCCCAGAGAAGTGAAGTGACTTTCCCAATGTCACACAGCAGACAGATGACGGAGCCAGATTTGGAAACCAGGTCCTCTGACTCACTCTCCACACATACTCTCACATACTCTCACACTCCATAATTTACTTTAATGTCTATATCCTTGTGTAGACTGTAAACTCCTTGTCGCAGGCACCACATATACAATCTGGATCGTACAGTACTTTCCCAAGTGGTCAGAAGAATGTAGCACGGGCCTAGCAGTCAGATGACCTGGGTTCCAATCCCAGTTTTCTGTTGTATGGCCTTGATTTGTTTGTTTTATCGTATTTGTTAAGCGTTTACTATGTGCCAGGCACTGTACTAAGCACTGGAGTAGATTCAAGGGAATCAGGTCAGACACAGCCCATGTACCACATGGGGCTCACAGTCTTAATCCCCATTTTACAGCTGAGGTAACTGAGGCACAGACAAGTGAAGTTACTTGCTCAAGGTCACATGGCAGACAAGTGGCAGAGCTGGGATTAGAACCCAGGTCCGGACTCTATCCACTAAGCAATGCTGCTTCAAGCTTGCTGCTCGGTAAAGACACTTCTCTGTGCCTCAGTTACCTCGTCTACAAAATGGGGATTCAATATCTGTTATCTCTCCTACTTAGACCGAGAACTCCATTTGGGACCTCATTATCTTGTATATTATTATAATACTCACAACAAAGACCATTGCCCTAATCAACATAACCCTGTTTACTATATCTGCTTCTAGTCTATTTCAACATTTACCATGCCCACAAAACCCTGCATCCAACTTGCATAGTTGGATCAGCAGGGCAGGGGGTGGCATGTAGGGGGGTAGAAATCAGATTTTCTACCCTGGCTCTGGAATGTCAGAGGCTGCTCCTGCCAAACTCATCCCTTCCCAAACCAGGAGAGCTGCTGTTGGGGAAGACTAATAAATCAATCAATCAGTAGTATTTATGGAATGCTTACTGTGTGCAGAACATTGTACCAAGTGCTTGGAGGAGTACAGTATATCAGAGTTGATAGACACATTCCCCGTCCACAAGGAGAACCCAGTCAAGAGAGGGAATTCAGACATTAATCGATCTATTAATGATATCATTGATGACTTCCTGTGTGCTGAGCACTGTACTAATGGCTCAGAGTTGGTGAACATATCCCTGCCCACAACGAGCTTCCAGTCTAGAGGGGGACACAGACATGGATATAAATAAATATTGAAGGAGAGTACTGGCCAAAGCAGCCCAGCCAAAGAATAGGATCTATGCCGACTAGGATGGGGAAAAGTTCACGTGCCATATTGTTTCTTTTCGAAACCTTTCCTGCCCAAGAAGCTTGCTCATAGAGGCCTTCATGTCCTGGTTTCCTGGACTGTAGATGATGGGGATTTAGGCTCGGGGGAACCATGGCGTAAAACACGGACACCAGTATGTCCAGTGCCGAGGGGGTGTCTGATATTGGCTTCAGGTAGGCGAAGAATGCAGAAGAGGTGAAAAGAGTGACGATGACGAGGTGAAGCAGGCAGGTGGAGAAGCAGGTTTTGGCCCGGCCCGCGGCACCCGGCATTCTCAGCACGGCCCGGAAGATGCACACATATGAGACGAAGATGAGCACGAAGCAGAGGAAACCTAAGTAGATGGCTATGGGTAATCTCATGTTCAGCGAGGTGGCTAGCAGAACAGGTGAGCGTCAGCAACTGGGGGCCATCACAGAAGCACTGGTGGACGTCGTTGGGGCCGCAGAAGGAGAGGGAAAGAGTACTGGCAGGGTACAACACGACGATCAGACTGCCGCTGAGCCAGCAGATGGCAAGCATGGAGGCACAAGCACCCCGGTGCATGATGATGTCATAATGTAGGGGGCACAGATGGCCACATAGCTGTCGTGGGACATGATAGTGAGCACAGCCATCTCCGATCCCGCCAAGAAAATCACAAGAAAGACCCGGGCAGTGCAAGCTAGCAGCGAGTTGGAGTTAACGTTTGTGAGGGAGTTGAGGGTGGACTTGGGGACAGTGATGGAGATGTAGCAGATATCTATGAAGGACAGGTTCCTGAGGAAGAAGTACATGGGAGTGTGAAGGCGCTGATCGAGGGCAGTGACGGTGACAATGAGGTGATTCCCTGTCAGAGCCGCCAGGCAAGCAAACCTGAAGAGTGTGGCATGGACCAACTGCAGCTCCCGGTGGTCCGAGAAACCCAGTGCACTGGTCACTGTGGTGATGTTGACCATCGGCTGGGAAATGCCATGAGCTGCCTTGGGGAGAGAAGGAGTCATCAAGAAAGGAACAGACTCCAATCAAATGTGGCTGCTAGGGCTGTTGGGAAGTTTCTGGAGCAGCAGCGTGGTTAGGGAATCAGAAGACCTGGGTTCTAGTCCCAGCTCCACCACTTGTCTGCTCTGCGACCTTGGGCAAGTAAATTTATTTCTCTGAGGCTCAGTTACTTCATCTGTAAAATAGAAATTAGGACTGTGAGCCCCTTGTGGGACAGGGACTGTGTTCAGACCTTTTAGCTTGATGATGATGGTGGTATTTGTTAAGCGCTTACTATGTGCCAAGCACTGTTTTAATCGCTGGGATAGATACAAAGTAATCAGGTTGTCCCACGTGGGGCTCATAGTGTTAATCCCCATTTTACAGATGAGGTAATTGAGTCACAGAGAAGTGAAGTGACTTGTCCAAAGTCACACAGCTGATAATTGGTGGAGACGGGTTTAGAACCCACGACCTCTGACTCTCAAGCCTAGGCTTTTTCCAATAAGCCATGTTGCTTCTCTGTATCTACTCTGCTTGCATCTACCCCAGTGATCAGTGTAGTGCCTAGTACATAATAAGCACTTAAGAAATGCCAGTATTGATATTATGGAGAAGACCCATCAATCAATCAGTCATATGTACTGAGCTCTTACTGTATGCAGAGTATTGTACTAAGTGCTTGGGAAAATACAAAATGATAGAGTTGGTAGACACGTTGGTAGATACCGAACAAATCCTGAATAGTAGGAGCAGAATCCAGGAGCCTAGCCCCTGGTCCCTCCCCGCTCAAGGGAGCTTATTACGCACAATAGTAAAGGGTGCACTCCCAAGGCCAGAGTTTATGGTGGCCTATTGCTTGAGGGATAGTGCCATGGGGGTACAAACCTGGGACAGCTTAGCTAATATAGTCAACAGCGAGTGGCCTCTGTGCCAGTCCGCTGAGATGCCGGTTGCCCGGCGTTTAGCAGCTGTGGTGGGGAAAGGCTCGGGGCCAAGGAGGACAACGTGGGCCGCTGCTAGGAAGGACTCCCACTGACCTTCGTGGTCTGCCGGTACAGGGAGACTGAACTCAGAACAAGTGGCCATATGGTGGGAACTAAAGGAGTAGTTTCCCTATGGAGGAGCTGGATGGGTTGCCCACCGATATACTCAGGCTGCTGAAACTGGGAGGGCAGACCAACAGCTCCACTCGCTACAGAGAAGGGAGGCTAGAAGGGGGATCCGGCAAGCCCTGACAACAGACGGTGGCCACGGCCCTCTTCCTGTCTGGGTGCTCCTCATATGACTGTCCAAGTGAATGACCACCAAGAAGTCTCCTTCCTGGTAGATACTGGGGTTCCTCTGGGATTTTCACCGACCGCTGGGTCAAGTCCTACTTTTGGCCTGGAATGCCCTCCCTCCTCAAATTCACCACTTACTTTCCCTCCCTTCAAAGCCTTACTGAAGGCACATTTCTTCCAAGAGGCCTTCCCAGTCTAAGCCCCACATTTCCTCATCTCCCATTCCCTTCTTTATCGCCTTGACCTGCTCCCTTTGCTTCCCCCCATCCCAGCCCCGTAGCACGTTTGTATATATCTGTAATTTTATTTATTTATATTGAGGTCTGCTTCTTTGCTTTGATGTCTGTCTTCCTCTTCTGGATTGTGAGCTCGTTGTGGGCAGGGATTGTCACTCTTTACTGTAGTTTCCCAAGCACTTAGTACAGTGCTCTGAACACAGTAAGCGCTTAATAAATATGATTGAATGAATGAATGAATGTTTAAACCTGCACTAACCAACCAGCCTCAGCTGAGAGATCAGTGTCTGACACTGCTGCTACCGGATACTTAACGTCTCCATGAAGAAAAGTTCCTGATGATGACCAGAGAGCATTTTATTCTGTTCTAAACTACTGAAAAGATTGTGTGAATGTTTTGGGATTGGGTGTACCCTCACGTGTGTATAAGAGTGTGAATGTGTAGAGTGTTCTGCTTTAAGAGTTGAAAAGTTGCATGAATGCATTGTGATTAAGATTCCCCTCATGTTTGCGTGTGTAGAATGGAGGATGTTTTGGGAACGCCAAGAAGTTGAGATAATAGTAATACTGATAATTATAATGATGGTATTTCTTAGGCGCTTACTATGTGTCAGGCACTGTACTAAGCGCTGGGGTAAATACTAGATAATCAGATTGGACACAGTTACAATCTTAATCCTCATTTTACAGATAAGGTAATTGAGGCACAGGAAAGTTGAGTGATTTTTCCAAGGTCACATAGCAAACAAGTGGCAGAAACGGAATTAGACCCCATATCCTTCTGACTCACCGGCCTGTGCTCTATCCATTACGCCATGAAGCCTCTACATGGAGATTTGAGGTGATTCCTATAGAAAGATTATGTATATGGTTATGGGTTGAGCAGTTTCACCCGTTGTCTGGTGACAGGTTTGTTCGAGAATCAGTGCGGCCAAAGATAGAGAGTCCAGGGATAGAAAACCCGAGTTTTATATAAAATTTACTCCGGGAGGCAAATTGAATTATTTAATGGTGGAGGAGCAATGAATTGAACTTCCCTTTCGGGAGGAATATGATTAAATAGTAATATTGGAGCTTCCCTAGCGGGAGGAACACACTCATGCATATGTCGCACGTGGGTGACGCGGCGAGCTCTCGCCACGTGCTCTCCCACTCGGGAAGAATCCACTTACGTTACGCATGCGCGTGTTGAGGCGGCTCGCCCTCATCATGTGCTCTCCCTACATGGGAAGAATCCACTTGTGTTCCCCGGCTGCAGCGGGGCACCTGGGTCCCACCCACGAGCGTTCGGCGAGAAGGCCACCCGTCCCGCAGCCGTTCCCTCAGTGGGTTGGTCCTGGTTGCAGAGGGGGCGTCTGGCGTTCTGGGCAGAGAAAGACACGTGGGCCGTCGCCGCCGCCGCTGCGCGTCTCGGTGTCCTGCCCAGAAGGTCAGAGGCGACAGGTAGTTACATTACCTGTGGCTTGGGCCGTCCCGACTTCCGTCCTCCACTTGCTCAGTCTCCGCGCCTTTCATCCCCCATACTTTATTGGGTCGGAGGTGAGGGACGCCTATCATTCCGCCCCACCCCCTCCGGCCAGAGAAGTTACGTCACAGGTAACATTTTGAACCTGGGATGGCTGATGCCCAGGGCCGCCTTGGCACAAGCAGGAATGATAATAGGTTGTGAAAAGGAAACAACTGAAAGGCCTGAAGGTTAATCGCTAAGGAGATAATGTTGGAGTGAATATAGATGAAAGGGAATCCCTATGTCTCAGAAAGGAAACAGAATGTTGAAGAATTAGGCACTTCTCCTGGGGGGTGGAAATTGACACCTCATTTGATTGGGAGGAATTGGCTGTACCCTATGTCTGTGAAAGTGTGTGTAGAATGAGTTATGTTAGAATGAAAGGGACAGTGTTATGAAGATGTGTATCATGCATTGCAAAGAGAAATTCCGAACTGAATTTGTGTAGCTCCACAGGTTGAGAGTCGTCTTACTGGTCTGGTGTTTTTAATCATTTCCCCTTCCCTCAGATTCTTGAAGTCACTCAGTTGCAGGAAATCTAGGGGGCTGGAGCTATCATATTGGAAGATTCAAAAGGAATTTGTTGCTTGAGGGAAAAAAGCACCTCCCTCAAGCAAAGGGTTGCTTCCCTCAAGTAAATGGTTGCCTTCCTCAACTGGGAGAGAATTTGCAATTGCTTTCTATTCTGAAATTCTACTGCATTAGATTTTGATTAGATTGATAAAAAGAGGTAAATAGAAAATTCAAATACAAACTATACAGCAAGCCGCATGGCCTAGTGAAAAGAGCCTGGACCTGGTAGTCAGAGGAACTGGGTTCTAATTCCACCTCCACCACGTGTCTTCTGTGTGACCTTGGGCAAGTCACTTGACTTCTCTGTGCCTCAGTTAATTCATTTGTAAAATGGAGGTTAAGAATGTGAGCCCTATGTGGGACATGGGCTGTGCCCAACCTTCTTTGTTTGTATCTACCCCAGCTCTTAGTACAATGCTAGGTACACAGTAAGTGCTTAACAAATTCCAAAATCATTATCAAGTTCTCCGCTCACAATGATCTTAAAGTCTAGAAGGCAAGACAGACATTAATATGAATAAACCCATTACAGATATGGATATAACTGCTGTGAGACTTAGGTTGGGGTGAATAAAGGGAGCAGATCCAAGTGCCAGGGCGATGCAGAAGGTAAAAGGAGAAGAAGAAAAGAGGGCTTAATCGGAGAAGGGCTCTTAGAGGGCATAATAATGAATAGTAATTATAGTATTTCTTAGGTGCTTACCATGTGCCAAGCACTTTACTAAGCGTTGGGGTGGATACAAGCAAATTGGGCTGGATTGCAGTCCCTGTCCCGTGAGGATCCCACAGTCTCACTCCCCATTTTAGAGTTGAGGTAAATGAGGTACAGAGAAGTGAAGTGACCTGCCCAAGGTTACACAGCAGATAGGTAGTGGAGTCAGGATTAGAACCCATGACCTTCTGACGTCCCGGCCTGTGCTCTATCCACTGCACCATCTGCTTTTCATAAGGCTTCGAAGGTGGGGACACTGGTCATCAGGCAGAAACTCCTCACCCTCGGCTTCAAGGCTCTCCATCACCTCGCCCCCTCCTACCTCATCTCCCTTCGCTCCTACAGCCCAGTCCGCACCCTCCGTTCCTCTGCCGCTAATCTCCTCACCGTGCCTCGTTTTCGCCTGTCCCGCCGTCGACCCCCGGCCCACATCATCCCCCTGGCCTGGAATGCCATCCCTCCCCACACCCGCCAAGCTAGCTCTCTTCCTTCAAGGCCCTACTGAGAGCCCATCTCCTCCAGGAGGCCTTACCAGACTGAGCCCCTTCTTTCCTCCCCCCTCCATCCCCTCTCCATCCCCCCCGCCTTACCTCCTTCCCTTCCCCACAGCACCTGTATATATGTATATATGTTTCTGTGTATTTATTATTCTATTTCTTTATTTTACTTTTACATATCTATTCTATTTTATTTTGTTAATGTTTTGTTTTGTTCTCTGTCTCCCCCTTCTAGACTGTGAGCCCATTGTTGGGTAGGGACCGTCTCTATATGTTGCCATCTTGTACTTCCCAAGCGCTTAGTACAGTGCTCTGCACACAGTAAGCGCTCAATAAATACGATTGATTGATTGATTGATTGATCTGTCGTATATGAAGGGGGAGAGTGTTTCTAGCCAGAGACAGGATGTGGTCAAGGGGTTGGTGGTGAGATAGATGAGATCAAGGCACAGTGAGTAGGTTGGCGCTAGAGGAGCAAAGTGTGTGGGCTGGATTGTAGTAGATCAGTAAGGTGAGGTAGGAGTGGGCAAGGTGATTAAGTGCTTTCAAGCCATATGGTAAGGAGTTGCTGTTTGATGCGGTGGTGGATGGGCAACCCCTGCGGGTTCTTGAGGATTGGGAAGACACCGACTGAACAAATGAAATACGGACTGGAGTGGGGAGAGACAGGAGGCTGGGAGGTCAGTGAAGGACTGATGCAGTAGTTAAGACAATGGCTGATTGCAGAAAACTTCCTATCATCATGGGGGAGACAGGAGGGAGATGGACATGCCAGCACAGCCACAACAACAAATAAAAATCCAGGCACAACCCAGGGATATTTCCATTCCAGTCAGCCAACTCGGAGCCATTTGCATTCTACCGATGTGCTTAGAACTATGCCATTGAGAGATACTCTCTCGCTAGGGTTATCCAAAATGGGAAGGGTAAAGCTGAAGCATCAGACAAAGTTGATTCACCTGTGCTGGGCGGCAGCGGCATGGGAAAGAGTCAAAGAGACTCAAGTTTTTACTATGTGGAAGAAGGCATTGTTAAACCATTTCCATATTTTTATCAAGAAAACTCTATGGAAAGACATACCAGTATGACTACAGATATAATGAAGATATGACATTCTGGAGAAAACATATCTATTGAGTCGCTATGAATCGGGAAACGACTCGTTGGCATTTGATGATGAAGATGTGCCACCCTTTGTCCTCTGAGGTTGGTGTTGATGGTCCTGGCCTGGGTTCTGGGCTGGAGTCGGTCAAGTTAAAATCAGCCAGCTCTGGGAGGAGGTGAGTGAGTGAATGCTGTCTGTTTGGCATGATGAAGGTCACACAATCGAGCAGGATGCTCTCACAGTCTATGGAAACTTCAAGAGAAGTCACGTGGTCTAGTAACAGAGCCCAGGCCTGGGAGTCAGAGGACCTGGGGGCCTTGGATCATTCCCACTGTCTGCCTCCTTCGCTCTTATGCTCGAGCTGGTAAACGCTGCTGGCGAAAGTCTAAACACCAAGCCAACCTTGTTCATTTCAAGTTTATCCTTTCCTGCCTTAACCCTGCCCTCTCCTCTGCCAGGAAAAACTATTTCTCCTCCCTTATTGACACCCATGCCCATCATTCCCGTCAGCTCTTCCGTACATTTAACTCCCTTCTCAGGCCCTCTGCTCCTCCCCCTTCTCCATCCCTCACCCCCAACGATCTGGCCTCCCACTTCTTCAGTAAAATAAACTCCATCACGTCGGAGCTCGCCAAAGTCACTCCTTCCCCTTCTCCAACCCCCACCCCCCCACTCTTAACCCTCTCCGGTACTCTCCCATCTTTCTCAGCAGTATCGTCAGATGAGATCTCCTCCCTCCTCTCAAGTACTACTCCATCCACCTGTGCTTCAGACCCCATTCCCTCTTATCTTATCAAATCTCTCGCCCCTTACCTCCTCCCGTCCTTAATTTCCATCTTCAAACGCTCACTCTCCACTAGTTCTTTCCCCTCTGCCTTCAAACATACCCACGTCTCCCCCATACTAAAAAAACCCTCCCTTGACCCCACCTCCCCTTCTAATTATCGCTCTATCTCCCTCTTACCCTTCCTTTCCAAACTTCTAGAACGAGTCGGCTACACCTGCTGCCTCTAATTCCTCAACGCCAACTCTCTCCTTGACCCCCTCCAATATGGCTTCCGTCCCCTACACTCCACCG
Organism: Tachyglossus aculeatus; assembly: GCF_015852505.1. NCBI lineage: Eukaryota > Metazoa > Chordata > Mammalia > Monotremata > Tachyglossidae > Tachyglossus > Tachyglossus aculeatus. The sequence goes on from NW_024045098.1 coordinate 1,776,365, forward strand.
AAACTGCCCTCTCAAAGATTACCAATGACCTCCTTCTTGCCAGATCCAAGGGCTCCAACTCTATCCTAATCCTCCTCGACCTCTCAGCTGTCTTCGACACTGTGGACCACCCTCTTCTCCTCAACACGCTATCCAATCTTGGCTTCACAGACTCCATCCTCTCCTCGTTCTCATTTTATCTCTCCGGCCGTTCATTCTCCGTCTCCTTTGTGAGCTCCTCCTCCCCCTCTCATCCTCTTACTGTAGGGGTTCCTCAAGGGTCAGTTCTTGGTCCCCTTCTGTTCTCTATCTACACTCACTCCCTTGGTGAACTCATTCGCTCCCACGGCTTCAACTCTCATCTCTACGCTGATGACACCCAAATCTACATCTCTGCCCCTGCTCTCTTTCCCTCCCTCCAGGCTCGTGCCTCCTCCTGCCTTCAGGACATCTCCATCTGGATGTCTGCCCGCCATCTAAAACTCAATATGTCCAAGACTGAACTCATCTTTCCTCCCAAACCCTGCCCTCTCCCTGACTTGCCCGTTACTGTAGACGACACTACCATCCTTCCCATCTCACAAGCCCGCAACCTTGGTGTCATCCTCGACTCTGCTCTTTCGTTCACCCCACACACCCAACCTGTCACCAAAACCTGCCATTCTCAACTCTGCAACACTGCCAATATCCGCCCTTTCCTCTCCATCCAAACCGCTACCTTGCCGGTTCACTCTCTTATCCTATTCCGATTGGATTACTGCATCAACCTCCTCTCTGATCTCCCATCTTCCTGCCTCTCCCCACTTCAGTCTATACTTCATTCTGCTGCCCGGATTATTTTTGTGCAGAAACGCTCTGTGCACGTTACTCTCCTCCTCAAAAATCTCCAGTGGCTGCCTGTCAACCTACGAATCAGGCAAAAACTTCTCACTCTTGGCTTCAAGTCTCTCCATCACCTCGCCCCCTCCTACCTCACCTCCCTTCTCTCCTTCTCCAGCCCAGCCCGCACCCTCTGCTCCTCTGTCGCTAACCTCCTCACTGTATCTCGTTCTCACCTGTCCTGCAGTCGACCCCAGGGCCCCGTCCTTCCCCTGGCCTGGAATGCCCTCCCTCCACACATGGGCCAAGCTAGCTCTCTTACTCCCTTCAAAGCCATACTGAGAGCTCACCTCTTCCAGGAGGCCTTCGCAGACTGAGCTCCCTTTTTCCTCTCCTCCTCCCCATCCCCCCTGCCCTAAATCCTTCCCCTTCCCACAGCACCTGTATATATATTTGTACAGATTTATTACTCTATTTATTACTTGTACATAGTTACCATTTATTTTGTTAGTCATGTGCGTGTAGCTTTAATTCTGTTTGTTCTATTTTGACACCTGTCTACATGTTTTGTTTTGTTGTCTGTCTCCCCCTTCTAGACTATGAGCCCGTTGTTGGGAAGGGATCGTCTCTATATGGTACCCACGTGCACTTCACAAGCGCTTAGTACAGTGTTCTGCACACAATAAGCGCAATATACGATAACAATATACGATTGATTGAATGAATGAATGAATGAATGAATGAATACCGGCTTTGCCATTTTTAAAGGTATTTGTTAAGCAGTTATGATGCGCCAAACACTGTACTAAGCACTGAGGTAGATACAAGCTAATAAGACCTGGTTTCCAATCCCGACTCTGCCACTTATCTGCTGTGTGGTCATGGACAAATCACTTCACTTCTCTGGGCCTCAGTTTCCTCATATGGAAAATGGGGTCTCACTACCTATTCTCCCTCCCCCTCACACTCTGAGCTCAATGTCGGACAGGGACTGTGTTTGACCTGCTTGTATGGCATCTACCCCGGTGCGTAGTTCAATACTGGGAACATAGTAAAGTGCTTAAAAACATCACAGTTATTATTATTAATTTTCAAGTCATTTTATTTCATCTTACCTCAACAAAATAACCGTGGCAGTTTATGCCTGCCACAATACTAAGCACTTGGATAACTACAAGATAACCAGGCCAGATACAGTACCGGTCCCACTTGAGGCTCAGAGTGTGAGGGGAAGGGAGAACAGGTAGTGAGTCTTCATTTTCCAGATGAGGAAACTGAGGCCCAGAGAATTGAAGTGATTTGCCCAAGGTCACAATGGAGACAAATGGCAGAACTGGGATTACAACCCAGGTCTTCTGATTCCCAGGCCCGGTCTCTTTCCACCAGGACACGCAGCTTCTCTCATTTCTAGTGTGCACGTGAAGTAGATCTAATCATCTTGAGGGACTGCTCCATTTCTAACTTCCCTCTAGACCTTAAACTCAATGTAGGCAGGGAACATGTCTAGCAACACTGTTAAACTGTATTCTCTCAAGTGCTTATCACAGCTCTCTACACACAGTAAGCACTCAAAAAATAGAAGCAGCATAGCCTAATGGAAAGAGCCTAGGCCTGAGATTCAGAGGACCTGGGTTCTAATCCCAGCTCTGGCAGTTGCTTGCTGTGTGACCATGAACAAGTCATTTAACCTCTCCGTGCCTTACTTAGCTCATCTGAAAAATAGGGATTAAATTCTCCTTCCCTCCCACTAGTCTGTAAGCCCCACATGGAACAGGGACTGTGTTCAACCCGATAAACTTTCATCTATCTCAGCGCTTAGAACACTGCCTGACACATAGTAAATGCTTAACAAATGCCATGCAAAACCCACACTGATTGATTGATTTTGTACTTGGATTTGAACGCTTTATTCACCCCCCTTAGCCCACCAAAGCTTACTATACATATATGTAATTTATTTATTTCTATTATTGTCCATCTGCCCTTCTAGACTGTCAGCTTGTTGTGGGTAGGGAATGTTTCTGTGAATTCTGTTGTATTGTATTCTCCCAAGTGCTTATTACAGTGCTCTGCACCCTGTAAATTCTCAACAAATACCATTGACTGATCGATTGATTGGTCCATGAAAGAAACTCTGGGTTTCTGGATGGAGACCAATTGACATTAGGAGAGAATTTCCTCATTCTTTCTGATGGTCCACGCCTAATCAATCAGTCAATTAATCATATTTATTGAGCACTTACTGTATGCAGGGCACTGTACTAAGTATTTGGCAGAGTACAATACAACAATATAACAGACACTTTTCCTGGCCACAGTGGATACATATTAATGAAAATACATAAATTATGGATATGCTCATTAGTGCAGTGGGGCTGGGAGGGGGTGGGGGCAGTTATAGGGAACAAATCAGGGTTACGCAAAAGGGAATGGGAAAAGAGGAAATGAGGGCTAAGTCAGTGAAGGTCTCTTGGAGGAGATATGGCTTTAATAAGATTTTGAAGCTGGGAAGAGAAATCATCTGTCGGATATGAGGAGGGAGGGCATTGCAGCCTAGAGGCAGGACGTGTGTGAGAGGTCAGCGGTGAGATAGACGAGATTGAGGTACAGTGAACCGGCTAGCATAGAGGAGAAACGTGTGTGGGCTGGGCTATGATAGAGCAGCAGGTGAGGTATAAAGGGGCAAGGTAATTGAGTGCTTTAAGGGAAGTCCTCTTGGAGAAGCTATGACTTCAGTAAGGCTCAGGGCCATAGACAGGACTCTCCCTGGTCTCAGTGAAGATCTTGTGGTTATCCCAGTGCTAAGCAGAATGCTTAATATAGAGTGAGCCCTTGATCAAGACCATACATTTCATAATGAACTCACTGACGTTGAGAGGACTGGTTATTATCGGTCCATGCCGTGTTCTTTTGCTTTTTTCTTGTCTGTTGATTTGGGGTGCATCATTTCCAACTGTAGCCGAGGTATGTGGACTGTGAAATAACACTGATTTTAAGCCTGGGAGAAGCTCCCCCTGGGACTGAACCTGGCCCCAACCTGGCCTCAGCCTGTCCACTGAGAGAAGCCCTGGAAAGGGGCGGGGCAATGGCGACCTCTGCCAATAGGACTGTGTCCAGGGCAGGGCCGAAGAGCCTGATTTGGTCTGAGAATCATGACCATTTCCAGACGATCTGCCAAACTAGGCCTCCTGGGCAACCATGCATGCTCAAGCAGTTTTAGACTCTCGGTTGCTTCCTCAGCACAATCCAGGAGGAATTGCTTCTGGCCTTTCAATGCTCTGGAGTTAAAGGGACCCAAGCAAGACAAAGAAACAATGGGGAGAGGGTAACAGTGTTGTTGCCGACTTGTACTTCCAAAGCACTTAGTACAGTGATCTGCACACAGTAAGTTCTCAATAAATATGATTGAATGAGTGAATGAACAGCGCTTCTTTTAGGGCAGTTTCCCACTCAGTCCACTTAGGCTCTACCTGGATCTAGAGCCACTACACGGCACTGTGTCCAGGCCTGGATCCAGTTCAGAGAATTGTGTCCAGAACCAGAGCCACTCTAAGGCATGGCTTCCAGAACTGGATTTATTCTAAAGTATTGTGTCCTGAACTGCAGCAACCCTAGGGCATGGTGTCCAGAACATGGCTTCCAGAACCGGATCCACTCTACTGAATGGTGTCCAGAATCGGACTTTTAAAAATGAGAGAGTTTTGGTTGTACCACTTGGGCATGAGAGTGGAAGCTTACTGGGTTGGCGTGGTGGGTATCTTAGAGCTGCCCTGGCCCCTGCCTAGAGCTCCTGGACTCTCTTCCTCCCTGCCAGCGTTGGAGAGCTGCTCAGCCAGAAGTAGGGCAGGAATCTAATTCCAGAATGTGTGGGCGCTCCCTCCATGGTGAAATTGGGGCTAGAGTCAAAATGGCAAGGGGTGGGCAGTGGAGACGGCATTGTCTGGCCTCACCTACAGGAGTATGTCTCCCCAAGCCTTCCCAACTCCCCTGGTGGTCTTGTGGCAGTGGATGTCCATCTGTCCCATTCAACAGAGGCCCCCAGACCAGCTGTTTGTGCTGATCAGTGCTTGGGTGAGGGCGTCCTTCTGACTCTCCCAATGCTCCCAGTGGTGATGGTCCAGAGATAGAGATAGAGATAGAGAGAGAGAGAGAGAGAGAGAGAGAGAGAGAGAGAGAGACATCAGCAGGCCGCAGTCAAGCAATCCATCGATGGCATTTACTGAGTGCTTGCTGTGTGAAGAGCATTCTACTAACAGCTTGGGACAGAGTAAGGGCTTGGGAGAAATGCAGAGCCTGGGCCTCTGAATCAGAAGGATCAGCGTTCTAATCCCAGCTCTGTGTAAACAAGTCAATTAACTACTTGGTGCCTCCGTTACCTTATCTGTGAAATGGGGGTTAAGAATGTGATCCCCCACGTGGTACACGGACTGTGTCCATCCTGATTATCTTGTATTTACCCCAGTGCTTAGTATAGTGGCAGGCACAAAGTAAGCACGTAACAGATACTATAAAAATTGAAAGAGTTAGTAATAGTAATAACTGTGGTATTTATTAAGTGCTTAATAGGTGCCAAGCTCTGTACTAAGCACTGGGGTAGTAAGAATAATTGTGGTATTTGTGAATTATTATGTGCCAAACATTGAGGTAGATAAAAGATAATCAGGTCTCACAGGAGACTTACAGTTTAAGTATGAAGAACAGATTTAAATCCCCCAGGGACTGTGTCCAACCTGGTAACCTTGTGTCTATCCCAGTACTTATAACAGTGCTTGGCAACTTGTAGACTATAATAGGCTCACTGTAGGCAGGGAATGTGTCTGTTATATTGTTAAATTGTACTTTCCCGGGTACTTAGTACAGTGTACTGCACATGGTAAGCGCTGAATAAATTCGATTGAATGAGTGACTGGCATAGTCATCGCTTAACAAGCAACATTTTTTAAAATACCTCTCCCTTGGCTGGAGGGTCACATCTGATACCATGAGTAGTCAGATATTGTTCCCAATCCCCAAGAGGTGCTTCCTAGGGGAACTGTTTCCACGCTATGTCCCTCCTCAGGGCGGCCTTCATGTCCCTGTACCTTAGGCTGCAGAAGAGGGGGTTCAGGGTCGGGGGCACCATGGCATAGGAAATGGACACCAGCAGGTCCATCATCGAGGGGGAGTCTGACACGGGTTTAAGATAGGCCACCTCACCGGTGGAAATTAATAAAGTGGTGACGATGAGGTGGGGCAGACGGGTGGAGAAAGCTTTGGAATGGCTTCCTCTGGAGAGCACCCTCAGCACAGACAAGAAGCTGTGAATGTAGGAGACAACGATGGACAAGAAATAGACCAAGCTCAGGCTTGCTGAAGTTATCATTGCTACAAATTCCCAAACCTTCCCATTGGAATCGGAGAGTCTGATGACCTGAGGGATCTCACAGAAAAATTGGTAGATTACACTGGTCCCTCCCAGAGGACCCGAGAAGGTGGCAGAAGGATGTAGGATGGCAAAAATGACACCTCTGAGCCAGAAGGTGCCTACCATCTTCTCACAGGTCCCTCAATCCAAGATGACATCATAGCACAGTGGGAGGCAGATGGCGACATAACAGTCGATGTAGAGCTCAGCACAAGCAAACAGCAGTAAGGAAAACACTTGAAAGATGCACTCCAGGACGGAAATGGAGCTGCAGTCGGCCCAGGAGTTGAGGATGGACTTGGGGACGGTGGCAAAGATGTTGCAGAGGTCAAGAACAGACAGGTGCCTGAGGAAGAAGTGCATGGAGATGTGGAGGTGCCGGTCGAGGGCGGTGAAGGCAACGATGAGGAAATTCCCTGTCAGGGCCGCCAGGTAGACCAGGAGGAACAGCGCGGCATGGACCAGCTGCAGCTCCCGGACCTCAGAGAAACCCATCAGGAGGAATTCTCTCACTGTGGAAATGTTGGTAATTGGTACGTGATGATGACTCCCTGCACAGGACAAAGAACTTGGTGAGGTGAAGAAATCATCAGGAGTTTTGCCGGTGATTCTATGAGAGGAGCAATTTATTTTATATTGGAAGAGAATTATTCATTACAAAATGACCTAGAAACTTGGTAAAAGACTTCCATGTAACAAGGTGGGAATTTCAAAGAAGGATTAACACCATATTTTTCCAAGTGGGGATAACAAGATACAAAGATACAAGAGGGGAAAACAGTCACAGTAATAGCAGGAGTAATAGCAGCAAAAGCCCTAGTAGAAGTTGTAGTATCAATCAATCAAGCAATTTAGAATTCATATTTTTGAGCATTTACTGTGTGCAGAGCACTCTACTAAATACCTGGGAGAAAACAACGTAACAGAGTTGGTAGACATGTTCCCTCCCCACAACAATCCTACAGTCTAAAGGGTGATAAGGATGTTAAAATAAAATAAATTATGGATATGTACAGAGATTGTAAGCTTGTTGTGGGTATGGGGTATGTCTCATATTCTTATATTGTACTCTTCCAAACACTTAATACAGTGCTCGACACACAGAGCTCTGCTCTTTTCTCAATAAATATTCATTCATTCAATCGTAATTACTGAGAGCTTAGTGTGTGCAGACCACTGTACTAAGCTGAGTGACTGGCTGATAATAGTAATAACGGTGTTTATCGAGCCCCCAGGGGACAAAAAAGACAAGGATATAACAACTCTACAAGGCACCCCGAAGCACACAAATTCATTCTCACACCCAAAATCACAGGTAAACAAACACATAATGCCCTCACGTGTATTCCCACTCACTCACAGACCGGGGTTCTCCCAAAGACGGACAGTCACACAGAGCCAATCATATTTATCGAGAGCTTACTGTGTGTAGAGCACTGTGCGAATCACTTGCGAGAGTAAAATACAAACGGGTTGGTAGACGCACACAACCACAAACGTATATAGTCACTTATTCGGCTCTTCCCTGACACCCAAAACTATTCCCTAGGGAGAGATAGCGAACATTCCCCACTGTTCCCTACCCAGATAGCCCCCTTACCTAAAGTCTGTGATTTGCTCCCTGATTCTCCTACCCTGCCCTGAGCACACACACACACACGCGCGTGTGCACACACACAAAGCTGCAGGTCCAGGGAATCCGATTGCATCAGTCTCTGTATGAGGAAAATGAACTGCAGAGTGAAGTCTGGCTAAACAGGGAAGGGGCTGGCTTGGGAACCCAACTACATACGTCGCCTCTGACTTGGCAGAGAGCTGGGAGAAATGGTTAATCGATGGTATTTATTGAGCGTTTACTGTGTGCGGAGCACTGGACTAAAGCATTAAGGAGAGGATAATCCATCAGAGTTGGTAGACACGTTCCCTGCCCACAACGAGCTGACAATATAGGGGGATGGAACGATGATGGAGGGATGATGAAGGGACGATGGAGCGGTGATGGAGGGATGAGAGAAGGCCGACAGAGGGCCGATGAAATGATGTCAGTGAGACGATGGAGGGGGTGCCCTAGAACAAACAGCAGATGAGTGCTGGTCCAGGTACAAAGACCATGCGACTGAGAAACTGAGCAGAGGAAGTGATTCCAGTACCAGTGGCTTGTGCTGTGGTACCTGCGACTGTGTCGTCCCTGGTTTCTGCTCCTTCAAACTCGCCTGCAATGCTGCCCTGGTCCGAACTTCAACCTGGAGGCCGAATGCAAGATTCTCCATAGACTCATTGCGGGCTGCTGGCCTCTCCTCGCCCCTCAATCCCCACCACAGGGCACACTCACTGGAGCAGCGTGGGGCTTTAAGTCGCCGACATCTCCCAGGCTGGGCTGGTCCCCTATCTCCCCTCGGATTCCTTGGTTCGTTCAGCCAAGTAGGGACATCTAGGAGCCCTCAGCCCCTCTACGCTCTCCCGTGGACACTGAGATGTTTCTCCAAATGGACCCCATTCCCCAAGATAAAGCAGCCGCCGCTCTGAGGGGAATCCCTGGAGGACCGGATCGGGGCCAAAAAAAGTGAAGTGGCTTACCCATTGTCACAAACCAGATAAGTGGCAGAACTGGGATTAGAACCCGGGTCCTCCTGACTCCCGGGTCCATGCTTTTTCCACTAAGCGACACTGCTTTTAATTTAGAGAAATTGTGACTCGGACCTTGGTCATCCAGTTCATTCATTCATTCAATCGTATTTATTGAGCTCTTACTGTATGCAGAGCACTGTACTAAGCGCTTGGGAAGTACAGGTTGGCAACATATAGAGACAGTCCCTACCCAACAGCTGGCTCACAGTCTAGAAGCGGGAGACAGACAACCAAACAAAGCATATTAACAAAATAAAATAAATAGAATAAATATGTACAAGTAAAATGAATAAATAAATAAATAGAGTAATAAATATGTACAAACATATATACATATATACAGGTGCTGTGGGGAGGGGAAGGAGGTAAGCGGGGGGATGGGGTGGGGGAGGAAGGGGAGAGGAAGGAGGGGGTTCAGTCTGGGAAGGCCTCCTGGAGGAGATGAGCTCTCAGTAAGGCTTTGAAAGGAGGAAGAGAGCTAGCTTGGCAGTTGTGCGGAGGGAGGGCATTCCAGGCCAGCGGGATGACGTGGGCCGGGGGTCGACGGCTGGACAGGCAAGAACGAGGTACAGTGAGGAGATTAGCGGCAGAGGAGTGGAGGGGGCGGGCTGGGCTGTAGAAGGAGGGAAGTGAGGTGAGGTAGCAGGGGGCGAGGTGATGGAGAGCCTTGAAGCCAAGGGTGGGGAGTTTTTGCCTGATTCATAGGTTGATTTGTAGCCACTGGAGATTTTTGAGGAGGGGAGAAACATGCCAAGAGAGTTTCTGCACAAAGACTATCCGGGCAGCGGCGTGAAGTATGGACTGAAGTGGGGAGAGACAGGAGGATGGGAGATAGGAGAGGCAGCTGATGCAGTAATCCAGTCGGGATAGGATGAGAGATTGAACGAGCAGGGTAGCGGTTTGGATGGAGAGGAAAGGGGAAAGGGGAAATATAAATAACCTTTCCCCTGCTCCTCTCCAGAGTCACTGGGCCTGTCCTGGGCTGGAGAGCACAGAACTCTGCTGAGAGAGAGGTTCACTCTATCTCATCGGTCCAGGACGCTGGTGGCAGTGACAGGAATGTCTGACTGAGAGGTGAGAGCTGTCAGGATCCTCGCTACACCTCTCAGCTGCGCCGTCCCGTCAGAACAGAGCCCGGTTATTTCCTGGGGGATTCCCCGTGGGAGGACGGGCCCGGGACTATGCTGAGACAGCTGACTGTCCGGGAATCTCGGAAGGCCGGGATCGTGGACTCCCTGTGGTCCCGGCCTCCACAATCCTAAATGACTGTGCAGTCCCACGTGGGTCCCACTCTGGGACTCCTTCCTATGACAACATCAACAGATTAATCATCATTCCCTTTCTGTGATTAATAATAGCGTTCTGGTTAAGCTCTGAGGTTTGGAACTTCATCCTATGCCAGGGCTTGGGACCATCTGAAAACTGCAGCAATCCAACTTAGACAGTTCCCTCTAGACTGTAAGCTCATCATGGGCAGGGAATGTGGATACCAACCCTGTTATATTGTTAAATGGTACTCTCCCAAGCGCTTCCCCCCCTCCGCCTTACCTCCTTCCCTTCCCCACATCACCTGTATATATGTATATATGTTCGTACGTATTTATTACTTTATTTATTTATTTTACTTGTACACATCTATTCTATTTATTTTATTTTGTTAATATGTTTTGTTTTGTTCTCTGTCTCCCCCTTCTAGACTGTGAGCCCACTGTTGGGTAGGGACCGTCTCTATATGTTGCCAACTTGTATTTCCCAAGTGCTTAGTACAGTGCTATGCACACAGTAACCGCTCAATAAATAGAATTGATTGATCGATTGGTTACTACCAAGGTCTTTACATCGTAAGCGAAATTCACATAAATTTGATCTATCGATTGATATGCATTATTTTCCCCTACTGAATTCCTATCTTCATTCTCCATTCCTCCCAAGTGCACCCTCTCACTGTGCGTCGTTTCCAGCTCCCCCGACTCAGACTTGTACCTCATCACCTTTCCTCTGCATGGAATTCCCAGTACCTTCATTTGCACCAGACCACAGGGCTCCCCAACTTCAAACCTCCTTCCTGAAACTCTGGTAAATCCACGGGACTTTCCCTGCAGCCCTTGGACCTCCAATCAATCAATCAATCAATCAATCGTATTTATTGAGCGCTTACTGTGTGCAGAGCACTGTACTAAGCGCTTGGGAAGGACAAGTTGGCAACAACCTCCAAGAAATCCAGGAGAAGGAATTCTGTCACTACTGTGTGATTGGCCATTTCTTTTCTGCCATTTCGAAAGAGAAGGTACAATTCAGGTGTTCTAATGAGGAAAGGAGAAATTCAGCCACTAATCTCTCTGTGGGCAGGAAGGTGTCTACTTCTCCAGTGAAGCAGAGCCTGCCACTTCCTTAAAGACCTCCATGGGTGGTCTCTCCTGCTCCAATTCCTTATCCCTGGTCTTACTTTACATCCCACGAAATCCTCTTCAAGCTCTTTCATGGGCCCCCTCATTTTGGGTTCTCTTTGCTTGAGAAGCAGCATGATTTAGTGGAGAGGGCACATGCCTGGGAGTCAGAGACCTGGGTTCTCATTCTGGCTCTGTCACATACTTTCTGTGTGACCTTGGGCAAGTCACTTAACTTCTCTGTTGCTCAGTTCCTTCATCAACAAAGCGGGAATTCAATACTTGTTCTCCATCCTACATAGACTGTGAGACTCTTATTGGACCTGATTATCTTGTATCTATCCCAGCGCCTAGTACAGTGCTTGGGATATAGTTAAAGCTTTTGAAGTACCATAATTAATAACAATAGGGTAATTAATTGAGACCCCTCTCAGGGTCGCACCTGAAGAGTTTCCTGTACTCTACCAGTCTCAGATACGGGAGGGAGAGTCAAGCAGAGGCCTACCCATTTCATTCCTAGCTTGGGCAGTGGCTAGCGAGTGGAAGGCAATCTACTACAAGTAAAACCTAACCTGTGCTGGGCAGCAGCAGCACGGGAGACAGTCGTGAGACAATTATGAGAGACAAGACAACTAATTAAGTGATTAATTACAATAGATAAGATCTCTGCCCACAAGTGGATTACAATCTACAGTATCTCTCTCTCTCTCTCTTTCTCTCTGTCTCTATCAATCAGTCAGTCGATGGTGTTTATTGAGCATCTACTGTGTGTAGAGCACTGTACTTAGTTTTTAGGAAAGTACTACTTAGGACGCGGACTGGGTCCAACCTGATTAATTCATAACTGCCCTAGAGCTGAGTCCAGTGCTTGGTATATAGTAAGCATTTAACAAACACCATAATTAATCTCAATACAATAGAGTTGGCAGATGCAATCTCTGTCAACAAGAAGCGTGAAATCTCTGTCTCTCCATCTCTCTCTCTCTCTCTCTCTCTCTCTCTCTCTTTCCATATCTCTCTCTCTCTCCCCCTCCATCCCTCCTTCTCTGTGCCCAACACCATCCGTTGTGAGGAGAATTAGGAGAGTGTACCTCACAGAATTGCTTGGAACTGACATAGCCACAGCAATCATCCAATGGATGATATTTACCAGACACATACTCTGTACAGATCACTGTCCTAAATGCTTGTGAGAGTACAATAGAGTTAGAAGACTTTAATCTCTTCCTTCAAGGAGCTTACAATCTAATGTGATAGACATTAAAATAATTAAAACTAAGAGGAAGCCCTAGAGGATAAAGATGTGTCCATAAGTGCAATGTGGTGTGTGAGAGTAACCATGGTCACTGGGGAGGAAATACGGTGGGAAGATTAAAGAATAATCTGGGAATATCTCTTGAAATAGACGTGATTCTATAAATATCTTGACGCAGAGAGTGATGGTCTGCCGGATATGAAGGTGGAGGATGTTCCAGGGAGGGAGAAAGCAAGAGATTGATGGTGAGAAAGATAAGAATGTGGCAGGGTGGCATGAGAGGAATGCAGTGTGTGGGCTAGGGTATTGTGGGAGGGGACAGAGTTTAAGGGGAGAGGAAAAAGCTAAATGATTGCCTTAAATCTAGAGGTCGGGGTTTTCTGCTTGATTATGATTCCTTGCATTCATGCAGTCAATCAACCGATCAATCGATCAATCTCCAACTTAAACGGGAAACCCCATGTGGGATAGGGACGGGGTTCAACCTGAGAAAAACCCAGTGCTTAGAATAGTGCTCTGTACATTGTAAGCACTCAATAAATACCATTGATTGGATGATAGTTGAGGACCTCCATCAAGAGACCACCCCCCCTGCAACTCCTCCAACCATTAAGCTGCTTCTCCCTGCCCGCCGGTTCCCAAATGAACACCCCAGCGGCTCAGCTGTAGTAGAGTTCCTATTACCGCCCCTTTCTCCTCCTCCGTTTCTCCATTTATAAGATGGGAGCAGGGAGGGGCCCACCCAAGCCAAGTTGCTTAACCTCTCTATCCCTCAGTTACCGCATCTGCCAAATTCAATCCCTGTTCTCCCTCCTACTTAGACTGTGAGTTCCATATGGGACCTCATCAACTTGTATCTACCCCAGCGCTTAGTTCAGTGATTGGTACATAAGAAGTGCTAAACAAATGCCACTATTATGATTGATCTCTCCCCCCTTTTAGACTGTGAGCCCGTTGTGGACAGGGATTGTCTCTATGTGTTGTTGAATTGTACTTTCCAAGCGCTTAGTACAGTGTTCTGTACACAGTAAACTCTCAATAAATACGATTGAATTAATGAATGAATTATTGTTTTTATTACCCTGATTGTCACCTCCATTTCCTTCACATCCAGAGGACTTACACCCCCTGTCTACCTCATCATCAATGGTATTTATTGAGTGCTTACACTGTACCAAATACTTGGGAGAGTAGAGCATAACAGAGTCGGTAGATATGTTCCCGGTCCACAACAAGCTTACAATCTAGCTAGGGAGACAGAAATTAATATAAACAAATAACTTATATAATTTAAATATATGCACAGAAGTGTTGTGGGATTGGGAGTGGGGCAGATAATAAATGCTCAAATATCACAGATCCAGGTGCTTAGGTGTCACAGAAGAGAGAGCCAGAGAAAGGAGGGTTTATTTGGGGGAGGCCTTTTTGAGAAGATACACTTTTAATAAGGTGGAGAGATTGGCTGTCTGGTGCATGTGAAGGGGAGAGAGCTCCAAGCTAGCTAAACCTAAAGCCCACTTATGCCAAAATGGAAGTGGAGGTTAAAAAATGAGGGGTTCTGCAGAAGAAGAGAGTGTCTTCTCCCACCAATGGCAGCAGGAGAACCAACTCTTCCTTCCTGAACAGTAGAGGGGAGAACTGAGTTGATGATCTCGAGAGAAGCAGCATGGTCCAGTGGAAAGAATCCTGCCCTAGGAGTCAGAGACTTGAGTTCTAATTCCATTTCTACCATATGCCTGTCTGCTGTGTGACCTTAGGCAAGTCACTTAAATTCTCTCGGCTTCAGTTCGCTCATTTGCAAATGAATGTTCAATATTTATTCTCCTTCCTACTTAGATTGTGAGTCCCATGTGGGAGATGCTTTTCTTGTATCTACCCCAGCGCTTAATTCAGTGCTTGGCACATAGTAAGCACTTAACGCATATTGATTGATTCAATAGTATTTATTGAGCGCTTACTGTGCTCAGAGCACTGTACTAAGCGATTGGGAGAGCACAATACAACAATAAATAGGCACATTCCGTACCCACAAAGTGTTTACCGTCTAGAGCTGGGGGAGACAGACATTAATACAAGCAAATAAATTACTGATATGTACATAAGTGCTGAGGGCCTTGGAGAGGGGCAGAACAAAAGGAGCAATTTCGGGGCAACGAAGAAGGAAGTGTGAAAAAAGGGAAGGAGGGCTTAATCAGGGAAGGCCTCCTGGAAGAGATGTGCCTTCAATAAGGCTTTGAAAAGGGGGAGAGTAATTAGATTTGAGTAATTAGATTTGATTTCCTCTCCTCAAAAATCTCCAGTGGCTACCAATCAATCTGCGAATCAGGAAGAAACTCCTCACCCTGGGCTTCAAGGCTCTCCATCAATCAATCAGTCAATCAATCGATCGTATTTATTGAGCGCTTACTGTGTGCAGAGCACTGTACTAAGCGCTTGGGAAGTACCAGTTGGCAACATATAGAGACAGTCCCTACCCAACAGTGGGCTCACAGTCTAAAAGGGGGAGACAGAACAAAACCAAACATACTAACAAAATAAAATAAATGGAATAGATATGTACAAGTAAAATAAATAAATAAATAAATTGAGTAATAAATATATACAAACATATATACATATATACAGGTGCTGTGGGGAAGGGAAGGAGGTAAGATGGGGGGATGGAGGGGGGGACGAGGGGGAGAGGAAGGAAGGGCCTCAGTCTGGGAAGGTCTCCTGGAGGAGGTGAGCTCTCAGTAAGGCCTGGAAGGGAGGAAGAGAGCTAGCCTGGCGGATGGGCAGAGGGAGGGCATTTCAGGCCCGGGGGATGACGTGGGCCGGGGGTCGAATGAGGGGGGCCAATGGAGTGCGTGTAGATCGAGAACAGAAGGGGACCAAGCACTGAACCTTGGGGAACCCCCACAGTAAGGAGTTCCCCAAGTAAGTCCCCTCGCCCCCTCCTACCTCACCTCCCTTCTCTCCTTCTACAGCCCACCCCGCACCCTCAGCTCCTCTGCCGCTATTCTCCTCACCGTACCTCGTTCTCTCCTGTCCCGCCATCGACCCCCGGCCCACGTCATCCCCAGGGCCTGGAATGCCCTCCTTCTGCCCATCCGCCAAGCTAGCTCTCTTCCTCCTTTCAAGTCCCTACTGAGAGCTCACCTACTCCAGGAGGCCTTCCCAGACTGAGCCCCTTCCTTCCTCTCCCCCTCTTCTCCCTCTCCATCCCCCATCTTACCTCCTTCCCTTCCCCACAGTACCTGTATATATGTATATATGTTGGTACATATTTATTACTCTGTTCATTTATTTTACTTGTACATATCTATTATATTTAATTTATTTTGTTTGTTTGGTTTTGTTCTCTGTCTCCCCCTTTAGACTGTGAGCCCACTTTTGGGTAGGGACTGTTTCTATATGTTGCCAACTTGTACTTCCCAAGCGCTTAGTACAGTGCTCTGCACACTGTAAGCGCTCAAGAAATACGATTGTTGATGATTGATGATGATGAGGGAGTGCATTCCAGGCCAGAGGCAGGGCATGGGCAAGGGGTCAGAGGTGAGATAGATGAAATAGAGGTACATTGAGAAAGTTGGCATTAGAGGAGCGAAGTGTGTGGACTGGGTAGTAGTAGAAGAGTAGCAAGGTGAGGTAGGAGGGGGAAAGGTAATGGAGTGCTTTAAAGGCCATGGTGAGAAGTTTTTGTCTGATGCGAAGGTAGATGGGCAACCCTGGAGTTTCTTGACGAGTGGAGAAACATGTACTGAAAATTTTTATAGAAAAATGATCCAGGCAGCAGAGTTAAGTATGAACTGGAGTGGGGAGAGGCAGGAGGCTGGGAGGTCACGAAGGAGGCTGATGCAGTAATCCAGGCGGAATAGGATGAGTGACTGTATGAAGGTGGTAGCATTTGGGTGGAGAGGAAAGTGTGGATTTCAGCGATGCTGTGAATGTGAGACTGACAGGATTTAGTAATGGTCGAATAGGTGGGCTGAATGAAAGAGAGGAGTCAAGAAAAGAGAAAGTTCTAACATATTTGAGTTCAGAGGCCAGAATCGCAGTATTTTTCCTGCCCTGAGCACAATAAAACGTCACCAAAGAGGGATGGAAGGAATGACCCCTTGAGGTTGCTTCAGGCAATGCAATTCTATGATTGGATTCCCTGCCCTGTCTAATTGAGCCTCTCACCTCCTGGATCTCTGGGGACCAAAGAAAATGCCAACAAGTCAGCAGCACCTCCCTCCTCTCTGATCCCCAAAACCACCACCCAAGAGAGACGTTTTCAATGTCTACTGGGTCTAATAAGAGTTTTGTTTTTGCCTTTTTCGCCAAGACCTCAGTTAATGTGCCCTAAATGTTCCCCTCCGACCCTAGTGTGGCCTCACTACTGAGATGCAGAAGCCGGTAAAGAACACTTGGTCTCAATCCTGCCTCTCCGCGTGATCGGGAGAGGGTATTCCTGACTTCTGGCCTTCCATTCCACCATTGCGGTAGGATCTTAATATCCCATCTCAGATCTGCAGCTGCTGTGCTCGTTCTACAGATGGGGAAATTGAAGCCCGCTGCAGGGAAGTTGCATTACTACGGGAAACCGGTGATGTAGCCAACTTGGGTTCACCATTTTGATTTCCGGCTTCCATCCAAATTCCAGCTCAGCAGAAAGATACCCTGGGGTAAGGACGCTATGTAGGCTGTTGGTTTTGCAGATAGGATGAGGTAGGATCATGCGTGGGCAGGGAATGTCAGTCCTTTTACCCAGAGTCCTTTGAATGTTCAGGCCTCACTGGAGCTGCTCAATAGATGGACCAGCCACCACGGGTGTTGTAGCCCACCTAATGCCAAAAGATCCTTTCCTGTCTTAACTCAAGTGAGCCATTTGTTTTTCACTGTTTTTGTCCCGTGGTATCTGTTTAGTGCTTACTATGTGACAGACATTGTACTAAGCAATGGGGCAGATTCCAGGTAATTAGTTTGGACACTGTCCATGTCCAACATGGGGTTCACAGCCTTAATCCCAATTTTACAGATGAGGTAACTGTGGCACAGTGAAGTGAAGTTACTTGCCCAAAGGCACGCAGCAGACAAGTGGTGGAGGAGCTCGCTTCGACTGTGAGCCCCACGTGGGACAGGGACTATGTCCAGCTTGATTGACTTATTCCTACTCCAGTGCATAGAACAGTGCTTAACACATAGTAAGTGCGTGGCCTAGTGGAAAGAGCACAGACCTGGGAATCAGAACCATCTGGGCTCTAATCCCAGCTCCACCACATGTCTGTCGTGTGACCTTGGGCAAGTCACTTAACTCCTCTGGGCATCGGTTACCTCATTTAAAAATGGGGATTAAGACCGTGAGTCCCATGTAGGACAGGGACTGTGTCCAACCTGCTTAGCTTGTATCCACCCCAGCGCTTAAAGCAGTGCTTGACTAATAGTAAGTGTTTAACAAATACCAATATCAACATGATTAACAAATATCATTAAAGAAATTATAAGGCTTGGTCACGTACAGGTGTATATGACTAAGGACCATTTCCCTCGAGAGGTGAAGGGGTCTCAGGAATCCATTTTCCAAGATCTTTTCATACATATCTTCGTTTGGTCATTTTAGTTTATTCTCCCTGTAACCTCCTTGTTCACAGGGAACATGTCTATCAACTCTGTTGTATCATAATTTCCCAAGCGCTTACTGTTCTTTCAATCGTATTTACTGAGCACTTACTGTGTGCAGAGAACTATACTAAGCGCTTGGGAAGTACGAATCGGCAACATATAGAGACAGTCCCTACCCAACAGAGGGCTCACAGTCTAGAATGGGGAGACAGACAACAAAACAAAACAAGTAGATAGGTGTCAATACCATCGGAATAAATAGAATCATATAGATATAAACATCATTAACAAAATAGAGTAATAAATATGTACAAATGTGCACAAGTGTCTTGGGGAGGGGAAGGGGGTAGGACGGGGGCGATGGGAAGGAGAGGAGGAGGAGGAGAGGAAAAGGGGGGCACGGTCTGGAAAGGCCTCCTAGAGGAGGTGAGCTCTCAGTAGGGATTTGAAGGGAAGAAGAGAGTTGGTTTGCGGATGTCTGGAGGGAGGACATTGCAGGCCAGAGGCAGAACGTGGGCCAGGGGTCGACGATGGTACAGGCGAGAATGAAGCACAATGAGGAGGTTAGTGGCAGAGGAAAGAAGGGTGCAGGCTGGGCTGTAGAAGGGGAGAAGGGAGGTGAGAGGGAGATAAGGGAGGGGGAGAGGTGAGAGAGAGATTTGAAGCCGAGGGGGAGGAGTTTTTGCTCTATTCGAATGTTGATAGGCAACCACTGGAGATTTTTGAGGAGGGGAGTGACATGCCCAGAGCCTTTCTGTACTAAAATAATCCGGGCAGGCGAGTTAAGTATAGACTGAAGCGGAGAGAGACAGGAGGTTGGGAGATCAGAGAGGAAGCTGATGCAGTAATCTAGTCAGGATAGAATGAGAGACCGAACCCGCAAGGTAGCGGTTTGGATGGAGAGGAAAGGGCGGATCTTGGCGATGTTATGGAGGTGAGACCGGCAGATTTTGGTGATGGATTGGGTGTGTGGGATGAATGAAAGAGCAGAGTCGAGGATGACTCCAAGGTTGCCGGATTGTGAGATGTGAAGGAAGGTAGTGCCGTCTACAGTGACAGGAAACTAAGGGAGAGAACAGAGTTTGGGAGGGAAGATAAGGAGCTCAGTCTTATTGAGTTTTAGATGGCGGGAAGAAACCCAGATGGAGATGTCCTGAAGGCAGGAGGAGATACGAGCCTGAAGGGAGGGAGAGAGAACAGGGAGTGGAGGTTGGGATTTGGGTGTCATCAGCGTAGAGATGATAGTTAAAGCCGTGGGTGCAAATGAGTTCACCAAGGGAGCAAGTATAGATGGAGAACAGAAGGAGACCAAGAACTGACGCTTGAGGAACCCCTACAGTAAGGTGATGGGAGGGGGAGGAGGAGCCCGCGATGGAGACTGAGAATGAACGACCAGAGAGATAAGAGGAGGACTAGGAGAGGACGGAATCTGTGAAGTCAAGGTTGGATAGCGTGTTGAAGAGAAGGAGACGGTTCACAGTGTCGAAGGAGGCTGAGAGGTCGAGGAGGATTAGGATAGACTAGGAGCCATTGGATTTGGCAAGGAGGAGTTTATTGGTGACCTTTGAGAGGGCAGTTTCGGTGGAGTGTAGCGGGCGGAATCCAGATTGGAGGAGTCTAGGAGAGGGTTGGAGTTGAGGAATTCGAGGTAGCTAGTGTAGGCGACTCGTTCCTGGAGTTTGGAAAGGAAGGGAACTAGAAGGGGCAGTGAGGTCAAAAGAGTGGTATTAGCATGGGGAGACGTGAACATGTTTGAAGGCAGAGGGGAAGGAACCAGTGGAGTGTGAGAGGTTGAAGATGGAAGTTAAGGAGGGAAGAAGTGGGGGGGGGCGAGAGTGTTCATAAAATGAGAGGGAATGGGGTCCGATGCACAGGTGAGTATGGTGGCTCTTGAGAGGAGAGAGGATATCTCATCTGAAGATACTATGGGGAAGGATGGGAAACTAGAGGGGAGTGTTGAGAGCGGGGGGATGGAGAGGAGGTGGGGTGACTTTGGGGAGCTCAGACCTGATGATATTAATTTTACTTGTGAAGTAGGTGGCCAGATCGTTGGGGGTGAAGGATGGAGGAGGGAGTTAAATGTCCTAAACAGCTGACGGGGGTGATGGGCATGGCAGAGGAGAGGGCAGAGTTAGGACTGGAAAGGATATATTCAAAGTAAACTAGGTTGGCCTGATGTTCAGACTTTCTCCAGCAGCGTTTAGCAGCTAGAGCAAAGGAGCGAAAGAGTCAGACAGTGGGAGTGATCCAAGGCTGTGGTGCAGTGGTGTGAGAGTGCGAAGTGAAAGTGGAGCGAGCGAGAAGAGGGTGGTGTTGAGAGTACTAATCTGGTCATCAGGGGTGGGGTTTAGAGATGGTAAGGAGGCGAGGTGGGGTGTGATGCGCTGAGAGAGATGAATGTGGTCGAGAAAGTGGAGGTCTCAGTTGGGGAGTTATATAGATTTATAGGGGGGAGGAGAGTGAGAGAGGAGGCAGGTGAGAAGGTTATGATCAGAGAGAGGGATTTCAGAGTTGGTGAGGGTGGAGATAGTGCAGCGGCAGGAGATGATGAGGTTGAGGGTGTGACCAAGTTGGTGAGTGGGAGACGTGGGGTGAAGCAGGAGGTTGGCAGAGTCAAGGAGAGATAGAAGGCGGGCGGCAGAGGAGTCACCGGGGATGTTGGAGTCTCCGAGAATCAGAATGGGCATGGAAAAGGAGAGAAGGAAAGTGAGAAAGGGTTCAAAATGGTTAAAAAATTTGGAGGTGGGGCGAGGGAGACGGTACATAACGGCTACAAGAATCTGGAGGGGGTGGTGGAGGCGAATAATATGGGCTTCAAAGGAAGGGAAGGAAAGGGAAGGGGGAGGATGGATAGTGCGAAAGCGACACTGGGGTGCGAGAAGGAAGCCGACACCTCCTCTTTTCCAGGTGAGTCTGGGGGAGTGGGAAAAGAAGAGGCCTCATCTGGAGAGAGCAGCAGAAGAGACCGTGTCATCCGGGGTGAGCCAAGTTTCGGTAAGGGCGAGGAGGAGAAGAGAGCTCGATAGGAACCGGTCAAGGATGAAAGGGAGCTTACCTATAATGGAGCGTGGGTTCCATTGGCCACACCTGGCAGCAGCTGTGGAGGGAGGGGAGGGAGGGGGGAGGGTGCGAGGGGTGGGGATCGTTTGTATTGGAATGAGTTGGCGAGGGCCCGGGTGGGGAGGGGGCGATGAGGTATGGCGATGAGGAAGGAGAACTGGGATGGGGTGGGGGTGGGTAGGAGGGGAAGGTAGGGGTTGGAAGAGAGGGGTTGAGGGCTGGCGCTGCGACAGAGCGGTTCTGGAGAGGGGGTGGAGATGAGGGGTGTGGGTGTGGGAAAACGAGGGAAAGAGCTGGGTGGGAGAGGGGAAGGGGAAGGTGAGGATAGGGAAGGGCAGATGGGAGCAGGGGAATTGATAGCTCATAGATAAGCGAGGTAAATGACAGCACGCGAGCAGTTAGCAATTAACACGCAATAGCAACAGTTAAACAAGCAGACGATGACATCACAGAGAGCAATTAACAATTAACATGCAATAATAACAATAAAATAATCGGATGATTCACAGAGCAGAAGGTTCAGTTGTCCATGGATCGGTCAAATGAAAAAGACTAATGGCAAGGAGAGGCCAGGGGCTCTTGGCTTAATATAGTGCTCTGCAATTAAGTTGTTTATATGAATGTCTGTATCCCTTTCTAGAGTGTAAGATCGTTGTAGTCAGGGAAAGTTTCTGTTCATTGTTGTATTATAATCTCCCAAGCACTTACTACAGTGCTCTGCACACAGTGAGCACTCAATGAATACGATTGAATGAATGATTGAATGAATGAAGCAGAAGTGGCATGCCTAGTGGAAAGAGCACGGTCCTTGGAGTCAGAGGACCTGGAATTTAATCCCATCTCTGCCAAATGCCCGGTGGGTGAACATCGACAAGTTACTTACCTTCTCTCAGCCTCAGTTTCCTCATCTGTAAAATGCAGATTCTATACCTTTTCTCTCTCCTACTAGACTGTGAATCCCAAGTGGGGCAAGGACTGTGTCTATCCTGATGAACTTGTATCTACCACAGTAGCTTGGCACAAAGCTTTCAGTGGACAGGGAACCTGTCTACCTACTCTGTTACATTGTACTGTCCCAAATGCTTAGTACAGTGTTCTGCACAAAGTAGATGCTCAGTAAATACCACTGATTGATTGAGTAACCAATACCACAATTATTATTAGTAGTAGCAAAACTGTATCAGTATGAAAAATAGCTGAATAAATCTTTAAATAATATATGAAAATATGCATAAGTGAATAAGTGCTAAGATTAGGAATGCCATCTATATTAAGCCATGGGCTGGAGAGATTGGGGTCCTGTGAAATAATCAGGGGAGGATTTCTGAGTGAGAGGGATTTGACACTGGGGAGAGTTGTGGTGTTGGACTGGGAGGTGGGGAATAAGGCGATCAGACTATTAATGTCTTCTTAAATAATGTGGAGAACTGAGTGAGAAGCAAAAATCCTCAACTGCAAAATGGGTTTCCTTATCTGTGAAGTGGGTTTCAGTCCTTTTCTCCCTTCTACTTAGGCTGTGAGCCCCACGTGGGACGGGGACTATGTCCAACTTGATTAACTTGTATCTACCCCAAGCTTAGAACAGTGCTTAGCATTTAATTCAGTCATTTTTATTGGCTGCTTACTGTGTGCAGAGCACTGTACTAAGCACTTGGGAGAGTACAGTGAAACAATAAACAGTCACATTCCCTGCCCAAAACGATCTTACGATCTAGAGGGTGATAGAATAAAGGCTTAGGACACATGGTAAGTATTTAGCAAATGGCATTATCAAAATATCCAAGTGGACCCTAATTTAACTTGGAGTTGATTTTCTCATATAAATACATGTTCTAAATTAGAATTTATCCCGAAACCTATGGAAAAAGAATACGAAATATAACTTAGTGCTATGGTCTCTAACATTGACGTTAAACTACTGTTTAATCTTTATTAAAGTAGCTCATAGCATGAGGAGTTCTATTATTGAGACACAGCATGTCCTAGTGGGAAGAGCCAGAATTGTGGATTGTGAACATGGATTGTGTTCAACCTGATTAGCTTTTATCTACCTTAGCGTTGCTCCCCGGGGTTCCGGGGGCAACTCTCGGGTTCTTACCCTTTCCGGGTCTTCGGACGTCTCCGGACGCAGGCCGCGCGTTCACACCAGGAAGAGTCAGCCAGAGGTCCAAAGCTTGGTTGCCGTTTATTTGCTATCAGCGATTACATGGTTAATAAAGAAAGAGAGAATGAGAGAGAGAGAGAAAGGAGGAAGAGAGAGTACCTGTGTGTGCGTGTGCGTGTGCGTGCGTGCGTGTGCCCCCCCTTTGTCTTGTTCGTCTCTTATACCCCCCGTTGCCTGGGGGCAGGATTTTCTCAGGCCATGAGGCACACTCACTCGCCACCCTCCAGCCACTAGCCTAGCAACAGCTCTGTCCATCACGAAGCGTTTGCTCTGGCTGGCCCCCAGCCACCCGTTGCCAACCATTGCTGGCTGTGGATATGGCCTTGAGGTTGCCTCCGAGCTTTGCAGGTGCAAGGTTGTTTTTCTTGCCCTGGTCCCTTTATCTCCTGTTGTTGAGTCTGTTTGGCTTTGAGCCGTTGGGTACGGTTTGTGTGCACATACTCCCTATCTTTCCCACGCTCCCCACGCCTTAGCACTTAGTACAGTACCTGGCACATAGAAAGCCCTTTACAATTGCCATTAAAAAAGGAGTATACCGAGGGTCCTGGAAGCTGTTGGTCAGGGGATTCCAGAGGAAACAGGTGTCTGTTTGGTCCAGAGTCCAATCAGTACTGGCTAATGGCTATGTGATCTGAATATTTATTAAAGCATTTACTATGTGCCAAGCAGTTTGCTAAGTGTTGGGAAAGAATAGCAGTCTTGACCAGTGGGAAGAACATAGGCCTGAGAGTCAGAGGATTAGGGTTCTAATTCTGACTCCACCAGCTGTCAGCTGTGTGGCTTTGGACAAGTCACTTCACTTCTCTGTGTTTCAGTTACTTCATCTGTGAAATGGGATCTAAGATTGTGAACCCCATGTGGGTCACCTGGTTAATTTGTATATACTCAGTGCTCAGTGTGTAGCCTGGCACGTAGTAAGGACTTAACAAATACCATAAAAAATACACCAGTGAGAATTAGAAAGGACCCCAGGCCCTCAAGGGGTTCATAGCCTGATTAACATGTAACTACACCAGCCCTAGGAACAGCACCTGACACATAGTAAATGCTTAGTTAGAGTAGCAGCATGGTCGAGTGGAAAGAGCCCGAGCCTGGGAGTCAGAAGTCCTGGGTGCTTATCTTAACGTCGCCACTTGTTTGCTGTGTGACCTTGGGCACGTCACATCACTTCTCGGGGCCTCAGTTACCTCATCTTTGAAATGGAGATTATGGCTGTGAGGTCTGGTGGGACATGAATTGTGTCCCACCTGATTAGCTTGTATCGACCCCAGTGTTTAATACAGTGCCTGGCACATAGTAAGCATTTAACAAATACCATGAAGAAAAAAAAAAGAGAAGGAATTTATTCATTCATTCAATCGCATTTATTGAGAGCTTACTGTGTGCAGAGCACTGGACTAAGCGCTTGGGAAGTACAAGTCGGCAAACTATAGAGATAATCCCTACCCAACAACGGGCTCACAGTCTAAAAGGGGGAAGCAGACAACAAAACAAAACATGTAGACAGGTGTCAAAACCGTCAGAATAAACAGAATTATAGCAATATGCATATCATTAACAAAATAAATAAAATAGTAAATATATACAAGTAAATATATAGAGTTGCTTACTTGAGGAGACCAGGGTAACAGTGAGTAGGAGTCATTGGGTTTGGCAAGAAGGAGTGGAGAATGGAAAAATGTTGAGGGAGGAAGAACAATAGGAAGGCTCTGTCCTTTAGACCAGCGAGACTAGACTCCTCCTTCGATAATGGTAGTGGTATTTGCTAAGAATTTACTACGTTCTTTACTAAGCACTGGGGTAGATACAAATCAACAGATTAGACACAGTCGTTGTCCCTCATAGAATTCACAGTCTAAATAGGAGGGGGAACAGGTGCTGAATCCACTATTTGCAGATGAAGGAACTAAGGCACAGAGAAGTGAAGTGAGTTTCCCAAGATCACATATCAGACAAATGGCAGAGACAGAATTAGAACTCAGGTCCTCAGCCTCCCAGTCTCAGGCTCTTAACTTCGCCATGCCGCTTCCCTCAAGGGGATCCCTCCATCCTCCTCTTACCCCAGCGAGAAAGGAGGTCGGTTCATCCCGGAAATGAAGTTGCTGGAGAAGATCTCCCCCAGGACGGCCTTCATGTTATTGTTCCTCTGGCTGCAGATGAGGGTACTCAGGGTAGGGGGCAGCACTGTGTAGAACACGGACACCAGCAGTTCCAGTGTACATGGGGAGGATGAGGGCGGCTTCAGATGAACAAACTAACCCATGAAAAGGTACAGAGAAACCACGGCGAGATGTGGCAGGCAGGTGAAGAAAGCTTTGGCCTGGTCTTCAAGGGATCTCATTCTCCATAAGGCACAGACAAGTGAAATGACTTAATCAAGGTCACATAGCAGGCAAATGGAGGAGCCAGGATTAGAACCCAGGATAATAATAATAACAACATTAATAATAATAATAATAATGGTATTTCTTAGGTGCTTACTATGTGACAGACACTGTACTAAGAGCTGGAGTAGATGCAAGCAAATAGGGTTGGACAGAGTCCCTGTCCCAAGTGGGTTTCAGAGTCTCAATCCCCATTTTATAGATGAGGTAGCAGAGGCATAGAGAAGTGAAGTGACTTGCCCAAGGTTACACAGCAGACAAGTGGTGGAGCTGGGATTCGAACCCATGACCTTCTTTGACTCCCAGTCTCATGCTGTTTCCAGCAGACCATATTGCTTTTTAAACAAATCAGTCTTATTTATTTAATGCTTACTGTACTACTACTACTAATAATAATGATGGCATTTGTTAAGCGCTTACAAGGTGCAAAGCACTGTTCTAACTGCTGGGGGGGATACAAGGTGATCGGATTGTCCCACAAGGGGCTCACAGTATTCATCCCCATTTTACAGATGAGGTACCCGAGGCTCAGAGAAGTTAAGTGACTTGCCCAAGGCCACACAGCAGACGTGGTGGAGCCGGGATTAGAACCCATGACCTCTGACTCCCAAGCCCAGGCTCTTTCCACTGAGCCACGCTGCTTCTCACGTGAAATGGAACGGACAGTCCACTACAACGACTAGTCCTACTCTGGCTCCGTTTGGGCCCTAGCAGCCATCTTCAGCCCAAGTGACCCCGAGCTGAGACGTCCGGTTCTGGCAGTCCCGCGTTGCCAGGGCTGGCACGAGGGACCGGGGTGGTGTGTCCCCCCCCCCACCCACTCGGCTTCACTCACGCCTGGAAGCATACAATATAATAATATTATCAAGTTGGTAGACATGTTCCCTGCCCACCATGAACTTACAGTTTAGAGGGGATGACAGCATTGAAATAAAAACAGGTGGAGAGGTGCTTAATCCCCATTTGACAGAGGAACAACCTGAGGCACAAGGAAGTTAAATGACATGCCCAAGTTCTCAGCAGAAGCTTGGACCAGATCTCCAGGCTTCCAGAGACATCTTTGCTATCTGCATTAGCCATCTCGTTTGGGGGATTATTACAAGGTCCACCCACTTCACACAACGCTGATTCTTTGGTCAGAAACCTCCCCCAGAGATGACCCAGTGACAGCAGGCAGAGCTGGGGCTTGAATTTGCCTAGTGGACACAGCCCGGGCCTGGGAGTCAGCAGGACATGGGTTCTAATTACAGCTCCACCACTTGTCTGCTGTGCGACTTTGGGCAAGTCACTTCACTTCTCTGTGCCTCAGTTACCTCATCTGTAAAATGGGGATTAAGACTGTGAGCCCCATTTTGAGACGGGGACTGTGTCCACCCTGATTTGCTTGTATCTTCCCCTGTACGTAGTTCGGTGTCTGGCACAGAGTAAACGTTTAACAAATGTCGTAGTTATTATCATTGTCGTTATTAGTTCAGGGTCTCTCAATTCACAGGGGCATCCTCTTTCCCCCAGACCCACAGGGACTGTGTCTAACCTGAGTAACATATATCTACCCCAGCACTTAGAATAGTGACTGGAACACAGTAAGCCCCTAGAGTGAATGAATATAAACAAAATAAGCAACAACAGCAGGGCTTAACTGAAAGCGAACTGAAACTCTGGTGACTGTTCCTTTTGCCAGCGGAGCCATCAGGAGAGGGCTTGGGGGTCCTCCAGAGAAACTCAACTGCAAAGCTCTTCAGTGATTCACCAGTAATGAGGTACCAGTCTCATCCCCCAAGGTGCCACTTCCCCCAGGGAACCCTGGCCGCTC